>NC_056729.1:1782281929-1782473548 GCF_019279795.1 Protopterus annectens
ACTAATGCTTGGTTACATGTCTTACACTCAGCTTCCTCCCCCCTTAGCAACCACTACACGGTGGCCATGTTGTTTTTGGTCTGCTGGTCCCTGCATTGTCATTCCATGTATTGCATAAAACCCACATTTGTGGGTTTATAACCTTCATTTTTATGTTTTATACAGCGCAGCCCATTTGCGCGGGGCTGTGCTGGGTTTAAACATCGGCGATCGCCTAAAAAAAATTATATTTTTATTATTTTTGCATCGGGTTACCTTGCCAATGGCCACATATTTGGCCATTGGCATGCTGCCTGACACATATGCACCCTTTATTTGGAGCTGACATGGCTCCATTGTGAAATTTGCAGAAACGTACTCAGTTGTCAACTGAGTACATTTCTGCAGCTAAAACGTCTCTTACATGGGCTGGTTTCTGCTTCGTGGATCGCTAATATACCTCATTTGCATACATTTCGGCTGCAAGTGAGGTATTTAGCATGTCCACGCCCAGTCCGTGTAAGAGACGTTTTAGCTGGTCTCTTACACGGAGTTTAGGGCTGTTCCTGGATCGCGAGGCTTGCATGGAGGGTTACACGTCTCTTACACTCCGTGCAAGCCTTCGTGAATCCTGCCCATAGTACTATTTGTAGATTAGGCAGAATTCTAATACAATATAAATGTCTACTTATTGTATAAGTAATTAATATTTACATGAAAGATAGATGACAAGCAATTCAATCATAGTAAAGTAGGATGTATCATATATAAAACCTCAAAAAAGATTATAGCACACAGTTATTTAACATATTCACCCTTACTGATGCAATAAACTTAAATTTGATATCAGAAAATGCAGCATCCCGAGGCTTGACTGAAATAATGGGATTATAGTGTAAATGGTCAGATCATAAAAAATGATGCCATCATTAAAGATGAAGGGAGAATAGTAGACAGTGATTTAAACTTTCACCAGTGTATATCTACTAAAGTAAAAAAAAAAATAAAAAATACGAGCATTCTACAATCATAGGTTCATGGGTTCATAGTTACTTACTAGGCTATTGGGTTGTGAGGATCTTAAGAAGCCTATCCTCATATTCCCATGGTAATTTTTCTTCACTTGTGTTTTGTGTATAAGCAACCCAGAGATGGGCAGAACAAGGATATGAGGAAATTTACATGTTGCCCTTGTCCATGAGGAGAATGGGTACTAAACCGGGGGGGGTGGGGTAAATTTTATGATCTTCCAACCATTCATCCAAATTAAATTTGAATGGAGTAAGAGAAGTTATTTGCTTTATGTGGAATGGAAGATTGTTCCATAGAAGCGGTATTCTCTGAGATATTAACCTATATCTCTAACATGTTATTTATGTTGCAAAAGAGACTGAGATCCCTTGAGTAGGTGTTAATGTTAACATTGAATATGTGAATGCATAACAGATCAGAAAGGATTAGGCCTTCTAAGGCTCTATATGCATGGCACATGTCACTTCTTAGCAGCCTGTGTGATACCAAGAACAGGGACAAGGCTTTGAGATGGTCTGCATTTGTTTTTTTGTGAGAAAGTATTGCAGACTTTCCAGCTGTGACAAGTGTTTAGGCAGGTACATACCAAAAGGGGCATTGTACTCATGACAAGTGTTTGGGAGGTACATACCAAAAGGGGCATTGTACTCATGACAAGTGTTTGGGAGGGACATACCAAAAGGGGCATTGTACTCATGACAAGTGTTTGGGAGGTACATACCAAAAGGGGCATTGTACTCGTGACAGGTGTTTGGGAGGTACATACCAAAAGGGGCGTTGTACTCATGGTAAGTGTTTGGGAGGTACATACCAAAAGGGGCGTTCTACTCAATGATCAGCCTAATGACGGCTGAGTACAGTGGAAAGATGACATCCTTTTTCCTGGACACCATACCTTGAGAGATAAGCTGTCTGATGAAAAAGGATTTCCTTACAATAGTGGATATGTGGTGACCAAAGGACAGTTCATTGTTCATAGAGGTTCCCAAATCCCTAACTAAAGGATCAGCTCTGAGGGGGGTGTTGTCACTTTGATAGTTACAAAGAAAGTCATGCATTCAAGAGATGCTATTATTCATTTCTTGACATTTGTTTTAGCCCATGGTTTAGACGGGTCTATATCAGAACATCGAAGTTTTAAAACTTTGAATGTTCTAATATCGACTCGTTTTAATCAAACGCTAAAAATAGCAAAGCTGCAGAACACCAAATTCTTTCCTAGGGAAAGAATTTGGTTGGCTGGTTCTGTGGCTTCACTATTTTCAGCACTGTGGTGGAGATTTACGGGTCGGGCTCAGGTAAGTGTGCGATTGTGTGGTTGTTAGGATTAGGGTGTGGATTTGGTTTGTTAGGGTTAGGGTGAGGGTTAGGTGAGTTAGGGTTAGGGTGCGGGTTAGGTGAATTAGGTTTAGGGGCGGGTTAAGTGATTTAGGGTTAGGGCGCGGGTTAGGTGAGTGTGCGATAGTGACGGACCTTAGGGTTAGGGTTTGGGTTAAGGTAAGTGGATAGATAGTAGTGTATGTATAGTTTAGTGTAGGATTACTTGTAGGATTATAAGTGTATGTGTGTGTAGTGATATTTTTTAGGTGTGCTTGTGTTGTGTGTATGTGTTTCGGAATAGCAAATTTTTTCCCAAGGAAAATATTCTCTGTTCTGAATGTTTGATATTATGTGGTTTAGATATTTTAGGTTAGACGAAATAGCATTCGCTATTTTCATCTTTTGATAATGTGATATAAATGCGTTGTGAAACCAACTATTTGTTTGGGAAAGGCTTTCTTGGAAGTTATTGGTATCTTCTGTTGAGTTAAACATGGCTCCAAGTTTACTGTCATCTGCAGGCTTGGTCAGCCATAAAACCTTAACATTTGCTTTGACCTCCAAAAACTAAATGCTAAAGAAAAGTGGTCCAAGAACTGAATTTTGAGGTACACCAGGTTTTTTGGTTGATGTAGAGCTGCCCGCCCTAATTTCCTGGGTTTTATTTATTAGCTAATTAGCTATCCAACAAGATGCCTTGGGATTTACATTTAGCTGAGACAGCTTATCTATGATTACCAAGTGTGTGATAGTGTCAAATACCTTTGGGAGGTCTAGATTCATGGGGATCAGTGATTTGTCCTTATCCATTACTTCAGTAATCTTGTTGAAGAAATCGACCAGGTTACGCAGGCAGGATCTGCCCCCTGGCATATCTGAACTGGCTTGGGTCAAGAGTTTATACGCTCCCTGTGTTCTTATCTATTAATTTTATAATGATCCTTTCCATAGCCTTACAGATGAGACTTGACAGGCATCATCATAATTATCATCTTCTTTCGGCTGTTCCTGTTAGAGGTCACCACAGCGGATCACCTGTTTCCATTTCTTCCTGTCCTCTGCATCTTGCTCTGTCACACCAACCACCTGCATGTCCTCTCTCACCACATCCATAAACCTTATCTTAGGCCTTCCTCTTTTCCTGTTACCTAGTAGCTTCATCCTTAGCATCTTTTTCCCAATATACTCAGCATCCCTCCTCAGCACATGTCCAAACCAAAGTAATCTTGCCTCTCTGGCTTTGTCTCCAAACCTTCCAACCTGGGCTGACCCTCTAATATACTTATTCCTAATCCTGTCCACCCTTATCACACCCAGTGCAAATCTTAACATCTTTAACTCTGCCACATCCAGCTCAAACTCCTGTCTTTTTGTCAATGCCACTGTCTCCAACCCATATAACATAGCTGGTCTTACTACCCTCTTGTAGACCTTCCCTTTCACTCTTACAGGTACTCGTCTGTCACAAATCACTCCTGACACTCTTCCCCACCCACTCCATCCTGCCTGTACTCTCTTCTTCACCTCTCTTCCACACTCACTGTTACTCTGAACTATTGACCCCAAGTATTTAAACTCATCCACCTTCGCCACCTCTACTCCTTGCATCCTCACTATTCCTCTATCCTCCCTCTCATTCGCACACATATATTCTGTCTTAGCCCTGCTGACCTTCATTCCTCTTCTCTCTAGAGCATATCTCCATCTCTCCAGGGTCTTCTCCACCTGTCCCCTACTCTCACTACAGATCACAATGTCATCTGCAAACATCATAGTCCACGGGGACTCCTGTCTGATTTCATCTGTCAACCTGCCCATCACCATTGCAAATAAGAAAGGGCTCAGAGCTGATCCTTGATGTAACCCCACCTCCACCTTAAACGCATCTGTCACTCCCACAGCAGACCTCACCGCTGTCACACTACCCTCTTACATATCCTGTACCACTTTTACATACTCCTCTGCCACTTCTGACTTCCTCATACAATACCACAACTCCTCTCTAGACACCCTGTCATATGCTTTCTCTAAGTCTACAAAAACACAATGCAACTCCTTCTGACATTCTCTGTACTTCTCTATCAACACTCTAAGAGCAAACATCGCATCTGTAGTGCTCTTTCCTGGCATGAAACCATACTGCTGATCACTAATCATCATGTCCCTTCTTAACCTAGCTTCCACTACTCTTTCCCATAACTTCATGCTGTGACTGATCAATTTAATCCCTCTGTAGTTACTATAGCACTGCACTGCACATCACCCTTATTCTTAAAAATTGGTACCAAAACACCTTTTCTCCATTCCTCAGGCATCCTCTCACTTTCCAAGATTTCATTAAACAATCTGGTTAAAAACTCCACTGCCATTTCTCCTAAACACTTCCATGCTTCCACAGGTATGTCATCTGGGCCAACAGTCTTTCCATTCTTCATCCTCTTCATAGCTATCCTTACTTCCTCCTTGCTAATCCACTGTACTTCATGATTCACTATCCCTACATCATCCAATCTTCTCTCCCTCTCATTCTCTTCATTCATCAACCCCTCAAAGTACTCTTTCCATCTCCTCAACACACTCTCCTCTCTTGTGAGTATATTTCCCTCATTATCCTTTATCACTTTACCTGTTGCACATCTTTCCTAGCTCGGTCCCTCTGTCTAGCCAATTGGTACAGATCCTTTTCTCCATCCTTAGTGTCCAACCTTTCATACAACTCTTCATATGCCTTATCCTTAGCCTTCACCACCTCTCTCTTTGCCATGCACCTCATCTCCTTATACTCTTGTCTACTTTATTTTATTTTTATTTTATTCATTTTTTATTTCAGTTTGATTACTGGGGAAGTCCACTGGGCCAAGAAGAACCCATTTTCAGTGGAGGCCCGGGGAGAAAAGCTCCAAAGGCAGTACAACCAATACAATGTTTAAGAAGAATACAAAACATAATACAAACAGCAAGAAAACAAAGTAAGACACTGCAAATTCAAATTTACAATAGAAAGTACACACAGTAAGAACATTTTAAAATGCATATTTACAATAGAATGTAGACACAGTAAGAACATTGAAAATGCAAATTTACAATACACTGCAAGAATTTATAGGACACAGCAAAAGTTAAAAATCAGTCGAAATGTTTTTTTTTTTTTGCTAACTATTCAATATTGACATCCATACAGTGAAGTTAGAGCCTGCTAAAGACATAGCTAGAGTTTGAGTGTATAAAGGTGCAGGAGTACAGGGGCTTAGTCTAGGGGAACCTTGGGATTAAGTAGGGTGAAAGCAAGAACATTTCCATTTTGAAGATAGGTGTAAGAAAAGTTGGGTTTTGAAGTAGTCTGTTTGGTATGGTTCTAAGAGAAGGAGGAAGAGAGTTCCATTTCCTACCTAGAGAGAAGGATAGAAGATGTTGACCAGCGGGATGTTTTGGTCTGGGGATGGAGATTAGATTTTGGTGTTCAGATCTTAGAGATCGGTTGGGAATGTAAGGGAGGAGGATGTTGGATAGAGCAGGGCATTTTTCTGGGTAGAATACTAATCTATGAGTGGTTGTTAGTTGGAGATAGTCAAGGTGGTTTGGGTGTTCTAGCCAGTTTAAAGATTGAAGGGAGAGGCAGTGGTGGGCTGAGTTTTTGGATTTGGTGGCGAATTTAGAGATTTTATTATAGCAAGCTTCAAGTTTAGAGGTGAGGGAGGCAGACAGATTAGTTAGGAGAGGGGCTCCATAAAGTAGAGAGGGTAGGAGGAAGCAGGTAGCTAAGGTTTGCCTGGAGGATTTGGAAAGAAATAGATTATTCCTGTAGAGCATGCCTAGTTTTTGGTGGGTTTTTTTATATTTTGTTGAATGTGGAGGTCAAATTTAAGATGTTCGTCTATGGTTATGCCAAGGAGTTTAGCGTAGGGGACCACTTCAATAGGAGTGTTAGCTTGGCTGAGGATGTTGAAAGAGTTTTTGTCCAAGGAAGAGGTCTTGGAAGGGAGGAAAATTAGTATTTTGGATTTATTGGAGTTGAGGGAGAGGTGGTTTTGGTGCATCCAGTTTTCTGTAGTGGAAAAAGCTGTTTGAGTTTTAGAGAGAAGTTCAGTAATGCTGGGGGCGGCACAGACTAAGGTAGAGTCATCAGCGTACTGGATGACTGTAGTGTCAGGGAGAGCAGTGTGAAGGTTGTTTATGAAGATGTTGAAAGGTAAGGGACCGAGAATGGATCCCTGAGGAACACCAGTAGGAGTAGGTAAGAAGGAGGAGGTAGAGTTCTTCCATCTGACAGCCTGGGATCTGTCAGAGAGGTAGCTGGAGAACCAGGCAAGAGTATTAGTGGAAAGATTAAGGTTGGAGAGGTGGCAGAGTAGATGTGAATGGGAGATGGTATCAAAGGCTTTAGAGAGGTCCAGCAGAACAGTGGATACTAGAAGTCTGGAATCTCTGGCTTGATTAACTGTTTCTAAGAAGGAAAGTAGGGCAGTTATAGTGCTGTGGCCTGGACGGAAACCGTGTTGGGTGGGTGTAAGTAGCTGATTCTTTGTTAAGTAGGGTAAGAGTTGGCGGTGGACACATTTCTCAAGAATTTTGGATATAGGAGAGAGTAGGGCTATAAGGCGGAAGTTAGAAGTAGAGTTGTTTTTACCTCCTTTATGAAGTGGTAGAATGTAGGCAGAACGCCAGAGTTTGGGAATGTATGACTCTTTTAAGGATCTGTTAATCAGGATGCTAATTGGAAGAGCTATTCCTTCGGCTGCGTGTTTGAGGAAGGAGGGGAATGTTGTCGGTGCTGTTGGAACAAGGTTTTAGTTTGGTTAAGAGCTTTTTTATAAAAGTTGTGGAAACTGGTTTGAGTTGAAACATAGGGTGACAGTCCTTCGGAGAGTTTAGGAAGTTGGAAGGGTTGTTATCAGGGAATGTTTTAGTTAGTTTGGCTATAGAGTCAGTAAAGAAAGTGTTGAAGAGTGAGCTTAGTTCATTGTCAGTTAAACTAGGGTCAGGGCAGGGGTTATTTTGTGACCCTGGATGGAGAAGGGAGTTAACAGATTTCCAGAAATGTTTGGGGTTGTTAAGATTAGTAGACTGAAGTTTGTTGTAGTAGTTTTTTTTGTCTCTGATGATGAGTTTTTTTACTTGGTTGCGGAGTTGGATATATTGGAGCAAGGCAGAAGGCTGTTTGCTTTTCTGATAATGCTTCCAAGATTTGTCTCTGAGTTGCATGGTTTGTTTAGTCTCTTTGGTCAGCCAAGGAGCAGAATTGACTTTGATTTGTTTATTTCTAAGGGGGGCTAGAGAGTTGAGAGTATTTAGGAAGATGGAGTTAAAATGTTCTACGGCATTGTCGAGGGACAGAGTGTGAAGGATTTGCCAGTTGATTTCTTTGAATATGTTGGAGAAGATTATGGGGTTGAAGTTGCTAAGGTTACGAGTTTGGATATAGTTATGTAGGAATTGAGAGGGGTTAGCTGAGCGATGAATGAAGGCAGGTAGATGGTCACTAAAGGAGTCAGGGATAGTTCCTGATAGAGAGATTGTGTTAGGATGGGAGACTAAAATCCAATCTATGATGGAGCCAGGGGGGTGTTTTTTGTTGGGCCTGGTTGTAGAATGGATTAATTGAGAGAAGTTGAAAAGGTTGATAGCTAGGGTGGGGGAAGGTGTGTTGATTTTGTTCCAATCAATGTTGACGTCTCCTAGAATAAATGTTTCATATTTTATTTCAGATGAGGCCCAGTGGAGAATATTCTCTAGGGTAGAGATTTTGTTGCCAGGGGAGATGTATACAGAAATGATATAGATATTTTTATGTTTATTGAGCTGGAGCAGACAAGTAGTGATTTCAGTATTTTTGAATCGAGGGGTTGAGATTTGCAGGGGTATTATGGAGAGAAGGTTAGAGTAGATAATGGCAGAGCCTCCACCTTTTTTGTTTAGTCGGTCACTCCTGAGGATGTTGAAGCAGGAGGAAGGATTTCTGAGTCAGAGATATGGGGTTTTAGCCAGGTCTCAGAGATGGCTAAGATGTCAGGTTGGTTGTGGTTAATCCAGGCGTGAACATGGTGAAGTTTGTTGTTTAGGCTTTGGGCATTAATAGTGAAGACCTTAAGGGTGGTAGGAGAGGTCTTAGGAGTAGAAGGAGTGGGAGGGAGAGGTGTATTTGAAGTGTGGGAGGAGGGAGAAGGAGGGAAGGAGTTGTTTCTACTGAGGCAGGGGCCAGGATTAGGGTGGATGTCTCCAGATAAGGCTAGGAAATTATATGGGAAAACTTTAAGTCTTTTAGGTTTGGAGAGTAAGAAGTTGTTTGGGGTTGGTGGAAATGTAAGAGAGAGGATTTTTGTAGAGGAGGAGAATATTTTGGGATGGAAGAGGTGTAGTAGGTTTATTGGGATAAGGCAGGGGGAAATGGAGTGGAAGTGAGTGAGTGAAATTGGATGTGGGTGGGAGAAAGTGAGGGTGTGAAAAGTAGCCAGGTAAGGGTGAGTTATTGTGCAGTAAGAAGTAGCATGATAGAGAGGAAGAAGACAAATGAGAAGAGAGAAGGGAAATCTGAGGGAAATGAGAGGTTGGGAGAACATGATTGAATGGGTGGGGTAAGGGATGAAGAAAAGATGTAGTTGGAATAGTGTGAGTTAGGAGAGAAATGAGAGAAGAGTGGAAGGAAGATATCAAGTGGGAGAGGAGAGTGTAGGGTTAAGTGTAGTGAGAAGTGGGAGGGGTAAGAGAGGTTGGAGAAATGAAAGGAGGGTTTAGATTGGTTAATTAAAGTAGGAAGTGGTGGGGGAGGGAAAGAGTCTAATTGGTGGAAAAGAATGTAGGGTGGAGTTAGTGATGTATAAATGTGGATGTGTTGGGGGCGGGTGAGATTTGGGGGCAGGGTAGGGGAGCGGAGTGAGCCCGAAGGGCGAACGGAGCGGGAAGAGCCAGAGGAGGTGAGAAAAGCAGAAGACAATCAGTTACAAGAGAGTATTTAGAAGGTAAGTTTAACAAGTTTATCAGAGTTGTGAAGGTAAGAAATGTAGGTGAAGGAGAAGAGGGAGGGTACTGAGATGAGCAGAGAAACTGGGTTAGAGGGTAAAATGCTAAGGAGAAGGACAGAGGGAGAGGAAGAGACTTCAGACAGGGAGTAGAGGAGGGCTGAGTAAAGGAAGGGAAGGCTGAGAGTTCTGGGCAGCAGAGAGGGGGAGAGCAGAGCAAGGGTGGTAGAGATCTGTAGAAGGGGACATACGGAAGGAAAGGAGAACAAATAGTGAGTGCAGTAGGAGGTAGTGGCTGCTGGCTAGTCTGGCAGGGAAGCGTACTGCGACCTAGTAGTACCAACTAATCAATAGTGCAGAGCTACAACAGTACACATACTTTCTTGGAATCTTGTGGAGGGAGGACGCAGGGAACAGAAGGCCTTACAATTTCAGGTTAAGTTCGTTGGAGTAGGCTCTCGGTTAGACAGTACAGGAGCTTATATTCAGCAGAGTAGGGCAGGGTGGGTAGGGGCCAAGTTTCTTGGAATCTTGTGGAGGGAGGACGCAGGGAACAGAAGGCCTTACAATTTCAGGTTAAGTTCGTTGGAGTAGGCTCTCGGTTAGACAGTACAGGAGCTTATATTCAGCAGAGTAGGGCAGGGTGGGCAGGGGCCCAAGTTTCTTGGAATCTTGTGGAGGGAGGATGCAGGGAACAGAAGGCCTTACAATTTCAGGTTAAGTTCGTTGGAGTAGGCTCTCGGTTAGACAGTACAGGAGCTTATATTCAGCAGAGTAGAGCAGGGTGGGCAGGGGCCCAAGTTTCTTGGAATCTTGTGGAGGGAGGACGCAGGGAACAGAAGGCCTTACAATTTCAGGTTAAGTTCGTTGGAGTAGGCTCTCAGTTAGACAGTACAGGAGCTTATATTCAGCAGAGTAGGGCAGGGTGGGCAGGGGCCCAAGTTTCTTGTAATCTTGTGGAGGGAGGACGCAGGGAACAGAAGGCCTTACAATTTCAGGTTAAGTTCGTTGGAGTAGGCTCTCGGTTAGACAGTACAGGAGCTTATATTCAGCAGAGTAGAGCAGGGTGGGCAGGGGCCCAAGTACTTAGGAGCTGACGCTGTAGCCAGGGAAGCACAGCTCATCTCTCTGACAATCCGACTTCTTCTTTGCCAACCTCTTTCTCTGTATACTCTCCTGTACTTCCTCATTCCACCACCATGTCTCCTTGTCATCCTTCCTCTGTCCAGATGTCATATCAAGCACCTTTTTAGCAGTCTCCCTTACTAGCTCTGCTGTACTTACCCAGCTATTTGGTAACTCTTCACTGCCACACAGTGCCTGTCTTAACTCATCCCTGAACTCCACCTCACATTTACTGTTTTTCAGTTTCCACCATTTGATCCTTGGTGCTGCCCTCACACTCCCTAACTACAATTTCCCCGGTCACCACTTTACAGTCTCCAATCTCCTTCAAACTGGCCTTCCTACATAAGATATAATCCACCTGTGTGCATCTTCCTCCAGTCTTGTATGTCACCCTATGCTCCTCCCTCTTATTAAAATACGTATTCACCACAGCCATGTCCATCCTTTTTGCAAAATCCACTACCATCTGACCTTCTGCATTCCTTTGTTTAACACCATACCTACCCATCACTTCCTCACCCCCTCTGTTCCCTTCACCAAAATGCCCATTGAAATCTGCTCCAATCACCACTCTCTCACCCTTGGGTACAGTCATCACCACTTCATCTAATTCACTCCAAAATTTTTCTT
This sequence comes from Protopterus annectens, assembly GCF_019279795.1. NCBI lineage: Eukaryota > Metazoa > Chordata > Ceratodontiformes > Protopteridae > Protopterus > Protopterus annectens. The sequence goes on from NC_056729.1 coordinate 1,782,292,975, forward strand.
TCTTATCTACTGCACACCCAACTTGTGGAGCATATGCACTAACACCATTCATCATTACACCATAAATTTCCAGCTTCATAAACATCACTCTATCCGACACTCTTTTCAACTCCAAAACACTCTTAGAATACTGTTCCTTCAAAATAACTCCTACGCCATTTCGCCTGCCATCCACACCATGGTAAAACAATTTGAGCCCACCTCCAATACACCTAGCCTTACTCCCCTTCCATCTGGTCTCTTGCACACACAATATACCAACCTTCCTTCTGTCCATCATATCAGCTAGCTCTCTCCCTATACCAGTCATACTGCCAGCATTCAAAGTTCTGACCCTCACTACCACAGTCCTAGCCTTTCTCTTCTCTTCCTGCCTTCGGCCATGCCTTCCGCCTCTTCTCTTCCTACAGATGAGGCTTGACAGGCATATGTGTCTATAATTACCTGCTTCCACTGATATCCCACATTCATGCAAGAGTTGACAGTTGCTATCCTCTATTCATCTGACACAAAGCCTGTTTGGAAGCTGATATTGAATCATCTCTGTAGGGAGTTTGACAAGTCCTGTTTCAGCCTTGCCAATAGGCAGCCCAGTGTGTGTTATCTGGTACCATGGAAGTAGTATTCTTAGCCTTGGATAGTACCTTGAGAATTGATTCTTGGGAGATTTGGTGGGGGTGGCTAGATATGGTTTTGTGCTCTGGGAACATAGGAGGGGAGAGGGGGGTAATGTCATAGCTAAACTTGTCTGCCAGTAGATTGGCAGGGTCTTCTAGGTCAAAGTGTGTGCTATTATTTCCTATTAGCTCTACCCAGTGTTAGGAATTGTTTCTGAGGTTTCTAATATAATTAAAGAAGGCTTTGAGCTTATCCTTTATCTTGGTGGCTATTTTTGTCTCATATCTGGCTATGGGTGATTTGATCAGGGTCTGGAGTTTTCTGTTAAATTTAGTAAGAATATTTTTTGCATCATAAGAGTTAAACATATTTTTCTATCCAATGAGTTTTTTCTTTTATTATGGTGCCTGTTTATATTTGGGTTCCACCTTAGGGGGTTCTTTTTAAAACTGGAGATGTATTTATTTCAATAGGAGGTAGCTGCATTTATGCAGTTGTTAATCTAATTCTAGAGGGTATGTGTTGTCGCTGCAGGGAGCTCTTTGTACCAGATCTATGTCAGTTGATCGAGTCTTCAGAAACTTGAAATTCATATCGGTGAGACGATATGATCAAATTGGTGAAAACTTGAACATTAAAAAAAAAACACAAAAATCTAACTTTTTTTGCTGTTTTGCAGAGGGGCAAGCCCCCTGCACCCTTCACACCCCCTGATAATTATATATACCAACTCTGACATCACACTACATTGAGGAAAACAGCAAATTACCTGATCCTCACTGTACCACGATCTCCATTCAAAAGTCTCGGCGATATGAATTTCAAGTTTCTGAAAACTCAATCAACTGATAGGAATCCCTTTGCACTACATTATATTTTACTAATCTAAGCCATTATTGAATACAACACTACATTTTGGTACCTTCAAACAAGGTAGAAAACTCACAGGGTTAGAACATGTGAACTATTAGAAAGGCTTGAATGACTGTCTTTTTTTCTTATAGGTTTCTTGGAAGTGACCTCAGCCTGGTCAAAAAGGCAATAGCTGCTCTGGAACTATCTAAAAGTCTACAAGAGGAGCTGTCTCCACATCAAATAACTCCCCAGGCCCCCGTTGAAAAATTGTTTTTGACTAAATTCAGTTGGACAACCTGGCAAACAAAAGCAAAAATAAAATAAATAAAATATTTGCTTAAGGGCAATATCATTAATGACAAGAAACCTGACAAGATACACTACACAATACATTTCAAGATTTTGGAAGATGCTTTCTCTTAGAAACAAATGATGAAGGTCGTTAACCTCTTTCAGAAACAATCTCATCGTGTATATGGAAAGTAGAAAATATTAGCATGGGATTAATTGGCATAGAAGAAAAGTATAAAATATTGGAATGGGATTACAGCCACCAGTAATTTTTTAAACCTTGAAATCAAAACTAAGCACCACTGTACCTTATTTATTTAAATCCAACATTTAATTTTTGCTTCATCTACTGCATACTGGTTTCACTCTTCCAACCTTTCATTGTTCTATCTACATCTGCTATTTGTAAGTTTCAGTCTCTTGTCTCTTTTTGGGGTACCCAAACATGGACACCCAAGATTCTTACTCTTCCTCATATACTGTTTGTCTCCCTGTCAGTGATCTCTTCTGTTGTAAGATTATCTCACCACTCCACCTCCTGTCTGTAACTCTGAACACCACTTGTGTCAGCTGTTCTATTGGACCTGATCTTTGGGGCGGCTAACCCTTTGAATGTTATTTTGTGCATGTCAAAAGCCAAATTAACAATGTCTGCATCTGCTCCACACCAAAGCCGACAATGTAAATAAAAGGCACACTGATACTGGAAACACTGCGCATACAACTCAGCTCGAACAGTGGAACAAACAGTTTAATTCCAAAACAGATGTCACCAACAGTTTAATTTCAAACAAATATCACCAACAGGTTAAGCGCTTTCATCTGACTAGCAGACTTCATCAGAACAAACTTAATTGAAACTTAATTCATTAAATACCATGAATTTTTTGGCGCCAAACACATAGAATGAATCTCTTAAAGAAGAAATGATTGTCTTAAAGAAGAATTATATACAATTCCTACACCTGTTCGTATATATTTCTAATGTCCAAATATAAATACCCTATACTTTATATGCTAAATAACTATCAATAAACATGTTACATAAAAAATTTTAAAAAATTTAAAAAAATATATATTCAATAATAAATATGCTTATTTAAAATATGTAAATGCATAAATGCGTATCAAATTCATGTCAAACTTCAAAAAATATGAATTTTTAAAAATACGTAGGATCATATATAAGTTGTTTGTAATTAATTACAACAAATATAATTTAGACAAAATTAAACAAAATAGAACAAAATTAAGACAAAATTAAATGTGGTTTAATACTAATAAAATCATTAATACCAGGGTATCTAGTGGCATCAGTGAAAATCTGCCATCTACTCTCCTTCATAGCCAATAGGGCTTTGATATTCCCACCATATGGTGATATACCCACCGTATCTATGATAATAAATTTAAAATGATGCGTGTCACCACTATGGTCTATATGTCTATATAACGCATTCTTTTTATCCTTGTTTCTAATACAATATAAGTGATCAGAAATGCGTCGTTTGAACTGTCTCTCAGTCTTTCCTATGTAGAAGGCATTGCATTCCACACAGGTAGCTAAGTAAACCACAAATTTAGTGTTGCAATTTCCACCCCTACTGTAAATGTATGTCTGATTAAAATTGTCTAACTTACAACCCTCAACCTCATTTATGCAAAAGCACTGGTTACGCGCTCCACAATTTTTGGTACAAACACTTCCCTTATTTTTATCTTTATCACTTCCATGAATTTCCAACAGCTTCTTAATGTTGAAACCAGTCTTGTAAACAATCTTAGGATGTATACCTACAACTTTCAAAATATAATCATCCCTCGTTGCCAAATTCCAATGTTCTTTTAAAATGGCTTCTATATATTCAACGACAGGTGAATACATAAGTGCACACACTAATTTACTTGGTTCAAGCTTTAGTTTCATATTATGTATAGTGGCACCAGCACACATATTCCCTAATAATGGTACATATTTACTACCCCATTCACTAGTAACATATTTGACTACATCATTCAATAGTCTCAATGGATACCCCCTTGCTATAAACATGGATTTAATAAACTTGTAAAATGAACAAAAGCAAAATGCCAACTGGATCCACAGAACAGTTCCTTTTAATTAAATGTAACACAACTGAGCGCAAAAATAAACGCTTTCACCCACTACCTCTCACAGAGTTAATCAAAGAACTGAAGCAGTTATTTCTTATACACCACTGTTGAAACAAGTAAACCAATCGCATCTCAGTAATTCCTATTAAATTAGTCATTGCCAATTCACTAAATTAATTGAATAATGCCATTGTTCCACGTTTACCTAACTACAATACCAAACATATTGCAAAAAAACTTTTATCTAAAACTTTTTGCATAAAATCATTACTTAACTCTACCATTAATACTTAGATTGTAAAACATCTAATAGTATGAGTATATAATGGGTAGACATGCAAAAAAATGCAAAAAAAGTTACTTAAAGAGTGCATAAAAAATACATTAAAATTGCTTGGAAAATAGAGTATACGTGTCATGTGCATAAAACATTAAAAATATATACTAAAAACTATTCTAAAATTGTTATAAAAATTGTTTTACATATATTTATACAATTTATCTGAGTCACCACACATAACTGAACTACACAAATAGTTAAAACACTTTAAAAACATATTAATGAAAAATATAAAATCAAAGGACTATATTATCCGATATGTATGCAGAATTCTTATCCATATCTTTCATACATACTTATGTATCTGAAACAACATCAAAATTTATATGATATAGATTTCATTTTTAAATAACTTACAATTGATATATGTTCATTTAATCGGGTTGAATACAAGCATTTAACCTTAACTGCCATAGGCATTCTTTTGTCTCAACAATGTATTCAAATCTCCTTCATTGTTACTATCTGTCTCTAATACTCTATCTATCAAAAATAAAACTTAAACTACTACATTTTGTACTGTGCATATATAGAACTGGTAACTTTCCTATTTCTGATGTCTCTATTGTGCTCTACAATTCTTTCTCTTAGTTTTCTTTTAGTTTTCCTATATAGAATGAAGGACATGACATGCATGTGGCTAAATATACAACTAATTTAGTATTACAATTCACATTTCCTGGACATCTTAGTGTCCTATTATAACCATGCAGTGTGACATATGGCCCATCGTTAATATGACAACTTTAAAAGCCACACTTTTCATTATTGAACTTGTGAATGAATTTTTACTTTCAAAATGGTTTTTTAAGTTCCTTCCTCTGCTAAATACTATTCAAGTTCAATAATGAAAAAGTGTGGCTTTTGTAAAAGTTGTCGTTTTATTAACGATGGGCCATATGTCACACTGCATGGTTATAATAGGACACTAAGATGTCCAGGAAATGTGAATTGTAATACTAAATTAGTTGTAATATTTAGCCACATGCATGTCATGTCCTTCATTCTATATAGGGAAAACTAAAAGAAAACTAAGAGAAAGAATTGTAGAGCACAATAGAGACATCAGAAATAGGAAAGTTACCAGTTCCCTATATATGCACAGTACAAAATGTAGTAGTTTTAAGAAGTTTTTATTTTTTGGTATAGATAGAGTATTAGAGACAGATAGTAACAATGAAGGAGATTTGAATACATTGTTGGAGACAAAAGAATGCCTATGGCAGTTAAGGTTAAATGCTTGTATTCAACCCGGATTAAATGAACATATATCAATTGTAAGTTATTTAAAAATGAAATCCTATATCATATAAATTTTGATGTTGTTTCAATTAATACGTAGATACATAATAAGTATGTATGAAAGATATGGATAAGAATTCTGCATACATATCGGATACGATTATAGTCCTTTGATTTTATATTTTTCTCATTAATATGTTTTTAAAGTGTTTTTAACTATTTGTGTAGTTCAGTTATGTGTGGTGACTCAGATAAATTGTATAAATATATGTAAAACAATTTTTATAACAATTTTAGAATAGTTTTTAGTATATATTTTTAATGTTTTATGCACATGACACTTTATTAGTATACTCTATTTTCCAAGCAATTTTAATGTATTTTTTATGCACTCTTTAAGTAACTTTTTTTGCATTTTTTTGCATGTCTACCCATTATATACTCATACTATTAGATGTTTTACAATCTAAGTATTAATGGTAGAGTTAAATAATGATTTTATGCAAAAAGTTTTAGATAAAAGTTTTTTTGCAATATGTTTGGTATTGTAGTTAGGTAAACGTGGAACAATGGCATTATTCAATTAATTTAGTGAATTGGCAATGACTAATTTAATAGGAATTACTGAGATGCGATTGGTTTACTTGTTTCAACAGTGGTGTATAAGAAATAACTGCTTCAGTTCTTTGATTAACTCTGACGGAGGTAGTGGGTGAAAGCGTTTATTTTTGCGCTCAGTTGTGTTACATTTAATTAAAAGGAACTGTTCTGTGGATCCAGTTGGCGTTTTGCTTTTGTTCATTTTACAAGTTTATTTTTGGTTCTTTTGGTCTTTGGAGCATGGATTTAATAAAGTCCACTTCTTTCAACATAATTCCTTTTGTGGGCGACATGCGGGCAGCCCTAATACACTGCCCTTTAAAAATGTTTTTAAACATATGTGGGGGATGATTGCTACTGAATTCTAAATAGTCATTGGAGAATGTCTCCTTCCTATATATTCTGGAAACAAACCCTTCTTCCCCATGACTAATATATGTGTCCAAATAAGCTATTCCATGTGCATTTGAGGTATAAGTAAATTTGAGAAAATCTGCCGTATTATTGATATAGCCAATAAATTCATCAATCTTATCAATAGGACCTTTCCAAAGCACAAATAGGTCATCCAAAAACCTAGTATAATATACCATATACTGAAAAAATTCTGATTTTAAACAAATATTCGGACTCCCATTCTAGCATAACAAGGTTGGCGAAGATGGGAGCACAAGATGCGCCCATCGCCACACCCCTTGTTTGCCTAAAAAATTTGTTTTCAAAATGAATATAATTATGATCTAAGACTAATCCCATCATGTCTGAAATAAGACAAATTCTGTCCCATTCAAAACTAGAGTACTTTCTAAGGCTACTGCAAAAGTATTCTAATCCCAAATCTCTAGGAATGCACGAAAATAAATCCGCAACATCTATAGTTATAAACATAAGTTTACTGTCCCATATTTGAGATGACAACTGCCCAAGAAACATCCAAGAATCTTTGATAAGATGTGGAATATTCTTGTATATGGGCTTTACCCACTTGTCAATAGCCACTCCTAGTGGGAAAGTTTTGGATCTACTACCCAAGATGATGGGCCTAAAGGGGGTGTGTGTTAAATTTTTATGTATTTTGGGAATACCAACTATGGTGGCTAATGTCGGGTATTCCACCTTTAAAAATTGATATGTCTCAGAAGTAATTCTATTATCTAGCCAATATTCCTCTATTGCCAAATCTATGCGTTTATAACCTATATTAATTTCATTGAGGGAAATTGCATCATAATTTCCAGATTGATGCAAGATGTTATATATTTCTCCAATATAATATTAGAGCGCTCTGCTAGTGGAGCCTTTCTTTCAGCCGTTAGGAGCTTGTTCCCTTACTTCATTTTATTTCTAGTGTATTACCTTAACAGCTATATATCTTTGTTCCATTTGTTGTGTTCGTTTAACTTTAACGACAATAGTCTACACTCCACTATACCTATTATCTAGCATTTAAACAAAATTTATGATAGTGCAATACGCACAGCTGATACTTACACAGTGACAAATTTTATTTACAAGTCTAACTCATTAAACTGAGCTGATGCTAGATCTAATTTCAACGTTACTGTAACCTAATAGAATGTATTGATTACTGCTCAACTACTTAGGGTTTTGCTCGCTGTCCCTGTAAACTGCTCTGTGGGGCTTTTTATTTTCCCAACTCCTGTTTTATATGTTGATAGACTCCTAACCTAAGTCCTCTGTGCTGCTATATCTAAATTCATTATTTAGCAAACCTGTGCAACCTTATAAACTGATATTTGGATGTTAACTGTGTGAAAACCTGTTTTGAGATGCATTTGAACTTGGTAGAGTTTTTTGTCTTATGCTCACTATGCTGCATTATCCTATTCATTAATTGCTAACCTGTGATATAACTAGTGAAATTCTATGTAGTTATACCTGGAATCTGATAGAGTTTATCATATTTTGATACAATCTAACATTCTTTCATCTCTGCTTTCTACTTAGAAAATATCTAGTACTGTTATTACTGTATGCTTGTGCACACTTGACTCTTGTCTGCCTGCTACATAACATTTCACTCAGTTACATTATTTGTTTTTATCTCTCTCTCCTTTGCATGTTCCAGCTTGTGATCCAGCCCATCCTGCTCTACCCTACTGAATTGCTCCCTACTGGAAGGCCACACTAAAGAAACCTCAACCAAGGACATTCTTAAAACAATTTAAACTCCCTTCTTCTCCCAGCAAGGAACTTGTCTTGGAAGTATGTGTTATTCCTAACCTTGTAAAACTTTCAGGTAGTAGATACCTACTAGTAGGTCGCAGTGTGCCTCCCTGCCAGGTTAGCCTGCAGCCAAAACTCCCCCTATCCACCCCTTTTGGTGTCTTTTGACCAACCCTCCCCTCCCTATCTATTTCTACACTTTTACTGTCTCACAATAAGCTGCCTCCCCCTTACTGGATATTAAGACTGTGTTGCTTCTAACTAACTGCCCACTAGGTGGCGCTCCTCTACCTTCCTACTGTCCCTGCTTCTCCTGCCACTCTCCTCCTCATCTCACCTACCTAGTTCCATTGCTCCTCTTCTGCTGCCCTCTCCCCTACTATCTCTCACTGGACTACCTTTCCACAGTTTTGTCTTCCACTCAGCAAACACCCATCTCAATCCCTTCTCACAACCTACTATCTTCTCCTACTGTCATTCTTCTATATCCATACCCACAACTGTACTTCTCTGACAATCTCTCTACCTACTACACATCTCAGCAAACTTACCTTCGTCTCTCTCTCTCTCTCTCTCTCTACTGATTGGTTTTTCCGCCACTCTTTCTCCTTCTCTGGGCTCTTCCTGCTCCGTTTGCCCTACGGGCTTACTCCGCTCCCCTACCCCCAATTCCCACCCACCCCCAGTGACCCTAGACTTATACCTGCCTAGCCACTCCCCCAATATTCTCACCTCCAATCACATTTACAGCCTCATTCATACCTACTAACTCTCTACTCCTTATTACAGCCACACCCATCCCCTACCATCCTAATTTCAACTAAGTTCCAACCTTGTTAAGCTCAACAAACTTAATATGCCTTTCACTCTTAAACTACCTTACTCACTGCTTCTCCTTAACATCCTTCTTTTCTACTACACCCTCACTTCCTACGAGTATCTCACTCTTAACAGATCTCCTAATTTATCTAAACACACTACCGCTGTCCTACCTCAATCTGAACAAACCTTTATTAACCTCCTGTCTACCTGTCCTTTCCTTACCCCTCACTATCACAGAATACTCCATAACAGGTATCTCACAACAAAAAAGTTCTACCTAATTATACCCTTTAAAAACTCAAAAGCATGTCCACTCCCACAAACACTCCTACTGTTACACGGCGACATTCATCCCAACCCTGGGCCTGATAATCCCCTCAACCATTCCCTCACTAACCAAACTACTAACCTCTTTAGTACACCTTTCTCTCCTAACTCACATACAATAGCACACCTAAACATTCGTAGCATTAACAACAAAATCACACAACTGCATGCTTTAATTGACCTCTACGCATTTGATATCATCTGTCTTACTGAAACTTGGCTTAAACCAGGGACCAAAGACAATGAAATTACCCCACCTGGATATAACATTTTAAGGCAGGATCGTCTAAACAAAAAGGGTGGAGGAGTTGCCTTACTCTATAAATCTGAACTGCAGGTGTCCTCAATCGACTCCCTGCCTCCCTTCCCTGCAAATGCTGAAATACTCTGCAGCAAATTCCAAATAAATAAAAGCAAAGCCATCTATATAATATGTTCCTATATCCCCCTTGGCAACAACTTAAATACACTTGAAAACATTCTTAGCTGGCTCTCCTGTAACTTTCCTCAGGAAACCATAATACTAGGAGACTTTAATATTGATTGGAACTCCTGCATAACACCAAAACCCACCTATCACCTCAACCTCTTCAATTTTCAACAAACCATAAACTCCCCAACTAGAATTAACAAAACTACCAATAAACAAGCTATCCTGGACTGGATATTAGTCAACAATAATCACCTCTTATATAAAACTGGAAAACTCCCAGACAAAATCAGTGACCATCTCCTCACCTACATCACTAAACAAAAAAATAACAATCTCAAACAGGCTAGCTATCGTACTATATGTAGCAAAAAAAACTTTAACCTTCCTTCTTTCCATAATGAACTCAAAGAATACAACTGGTCAGCTCTAAAATACCTCCCCCTAGATGAAGCTGTTACCCTATTCAACAACACATTTCTCCATATCCTTGACCATCACGCCCCCTCTCGCTTAATTAGAATAGGATCCAAAGCAGCCCCTTGGCTTTCTAAAGAAACCAAGCAAACCATGCTATTAAGGAACAAACTATGGTCAAAATGGAGAACTACAAAAAACCCTACTGACCATCAAAACTTCAAACACCTTAGAAATACCACAAAAAAACTCACCTATCTTGATAAAAAAAATTATTACCTTCAATATCAGCAAAATCAAAATCTTAGCCCTAAAAATTCTGGTCAGGAATCAACAAACTGCTCCATCCAGGGAATACCAAAACACCTACTCCAACTAACCTAGCTCAGACCCCTCCCAACATAATTTCCAATACATTCAACAACTTCTTCTCTGAAACAGTCACCTCACTAGCAAACACCATGGCTCCCCCCACTTCCCTTCAAAAGACCTCTCCTCAAATAAATACCCCCACACTAAAATTTAAGACAGTCTCCACTACCTACATACGTAAATTACTCTCAAAGCTTAAACCATGCACTCCATCAGCCGACCAACTACCAGCCGAATATCTGCAACTAGCAGCAGCAGAACTAGCATACCCAGTCTCCATCTTAATTAATAGAACAATAACCGAATCTACTATTCCTTCCCTCTGGAAGGTCTCCCACATCATTCCTCTGCATAAAGGAGGAAACACTAATGAGCTTACGAATTTCCATCCCATAGCCCTTCTATCACCTCTATCTAAAATTATGGAACGTTGTATACAGCAACAACTTTTAAATCATCTCTTACATAATAGCCTACTAGCAGACTCCCAACACGGCTTTAGACCTTTCCATAGCACTTCTAGTGCTCTTCTCTCCTTCACAGACAATATCAACAAAAATCGCAATAACAACCTTTTCTCCTCTGCTTTATTTCTCGACCTGTCTAAAGCCTTTGATATGGTGAACCATCAACTTCTGCTAGACACTTTGAAATCTCTCTCACTTGACTCTATGGCATTGCACTGGTTTGATTCTTACCTGAAGGATAGAAAACAAGCTGTGCTTTGGGCCAGCCATCTATCTTCTCAGCTCCAAGTCACTATCGGTGTCCCTCAAGGATCCATCCTAGGTCCCCTTCTTTTCTCCATATTTATCAATAACCTATCTATTTCACTCCCAACATCCACATGTATTCAGTATGCAGATGATTCAACTCTCATCTGCTCTGCTGGATCTCCAGCTGAACTCCATTCTTCCACCCAAAAAGTCTTTACAGCAGCAGAAAAATGGTTCCAACATATCTGTCTCCTCCTCAATCCCAAAAAAAACAAATTATTACTTTTCACACCTACCTTTAAGTCTACCCCCTTCTCCTTCTCTATTGTTTCTGATAATGGCACTATCATTACACCTGATTTTTCAACTAAACTGCTAGGCTTTACAATAGATAATCAACTGAACTTTGATTCCCACATCGACCTAACCATCAAAGCTGTAAATAAAAAGATAGGTGCCCTCTATAGACTTAAGCCCTTTCTTACACCAACTAGCAGGGTGTCTCTAGCCCAAACTCATCTCATCTCTACATTACTGTATGCCTCCCCATCCTTTATCAACCTTTTAAAATCAAACCTTCAGAAACTTGCCACAACCTACCATAACATTGCCAGATTTGCCACAGGTTCCCCATTTCGTACCCATCATTGTGATAATCTCAAAAATCTCGGCTGGCTTGAACTTCAAAATCTAATTCTCCTCCACCAGTTAGTTATCACCTATAAAATTCTCCATTACCCTAATAATACACCAATACTTAATAACCTTGTCACCCCCTACAAGAATCTTACTTCCCTCCTCTCAGCAAACAAACTGCTAGTCACTACTCTCAAATCACACAATAAAGCTGGCGACTCCTTGTTTACAAATGTTGTTGGCTCTTACTGGAATAAACTTCCCATAGAACTGACCTCCCTAGGCTCATCAAAACTTTTCAAGAAACAACTAAGGTACCATTTTAAATCCAACTGGCTATGCCCTTGCTCTAATCCTGACTGACTTAAGTGCCCAACTCTCTTTACAACTCTCTCCATTACTTTCTCTACTTGTCTCTACTACTTGTATCAGTCCTCCTCTGTAGCTCACCTTATATCCACTTAGATATTACTTTTCCTATAACATCTTTTCTCTTTACTCAGTACACCTCTGGATCCTGTCATCTACCCTCTCACTTAAACCTACACTTTGCTCCCTGCTGTGCAATTCTATTTCTTAGAACTGGTGCCCTGGCACAAATGTATTATCATAACTGTCAATACTATATAGTATAGACCTTTGCATGTGCTACCTCTTTCTTTCTTTTCATGTGTTTGTATGTGCTACCTCTTTCTTTCTTTTCAAAATTACTACTCCTGCTTTTCCTAATAACATGGGATTAGGAATTCTACTCAGTATTTAGTATTTTAAGTATTATACATATTCTGTAAAAATGATGTAATTTAAGAACTGTGCATTTCTGTAAAAATGCTTCTGTATTGTTAATATCCTACATTCAATTAGTTCTTTAATCCTTATAAGTTGTATCTTATAGTAATGTATTTTATGTAATGTACCAGTATATAGTGGAGCTTTTCTCCTCGGGCCTCTGCTGAAAATGGACATGTATCCAGCCAGACTAGCCCGGTCAACAAATGTAAAATAAATAAATAAATAAAATAATCCATTTTATTATATAACACAATCCCTCCCCCTTTATCAGGTTTCATCAAGCTTATCTCATTATTACCCACATATTTTGACAAACAACTACATTCATCATCAGTTAAATTGACTTTTGCACCACTTTTCATACTTTTGTCAGTCCTATAAGTGTTATAAAATCTATAAATATCATTACAGACCATTTTCTCAAAATTTGCCACCATCGTATTACTCTGTGGTATATACGTGCTTTTCTTTTTAAGCTCTTTTGAAATCAATTCTGTGCCTTCATTATTATTCTCTTGAAACTGAATAGCTAAATTTAACCTTCTACAAAATAATTTCACTTCTAATATACAATCCACTAAATTAAAGCTCACTGTGGGGATAAATTTCATACCTTTCGAAAATACCCTAAAAAAATCATCAGATATATCTGAATTAGTGTAATTATACACATTAAAGCCATTTTTAGTATATATTATGTTATTAATAGGTGTATCTTGCTTGGCACTAATATTAACTACATCATCTATACAATTATGTGTACATGCCATTCCATTACTTACAACATTATCTGACATAGTGGCAACTTCTTTACTGACTTCACACAATCCATTAACTGAATAGTTGTTGTAAATAGTGACTTCATTGACTAAATTATTATCATATGTAGTAACTTCATCATGACTCTTTCCTGTACATGCTGTTTCACTACTAAGGACATTTTCTAAATAAGGGACAACTTTTATGCTGGCTTCACATGGCTCTTTAACAGAATTTGTGTCGTAGGCAGTAGCTTCATCATTTGCCCTGTCTATCTTAATCTCCTGTTTACTTGTCCATGTGTACATTTTGGTGGGGGATAAAACCTGCCCCCTTGAAAATTTAAGTTCCTGTCCAAATTTGTATGTTCATTTCTATAATGCCTTTCCTCATCATCATTATGATTATTATGATGGTATTCGGGCCAAATATATGCCCTATAATTGGCATACTGTTCAACATCTCTAGTAATTTTCCTGTCAAATATATTAGCCGCTTTACGTTCTCCTATAATGAACTGCTTGTCATACAAATCCTTCCACTGACTAAACTTGTCATTATTAATAATCTCAGCATTTAATTTGTCCACTTCCTGTATTAATTGGGACAATTTTTCATCATTTTTCTTCATCAACAATTTGATATAACTAAACACAAAGCTGTCAAATAATTGATTAAATTCTACCCTAGTATCATTATTCAAATCAAGCCCCATAGGTATTTTAAAAAATCTAATACCTTTCGGAACGATCTGTAAAGCAATACATTTGTCAAAATAAGCATTTTCTATCTTAACATTTTTAATAGCTATTAATTTTTTACCCAAAGAGTAAATTATATCCCTTATCTGTGGTTTCGTACTACTCAAATATTGTTCACTAAATTGACATGGATCAGGTCTATCATGCTTTTCAAAATCATATTCATAATCATTACTCAAAAAACGATCCAAATGACCATTCAACACTTCACCATTTAATTTGTTACATAAAAATATTATATATGATCCTACGTATTTTTAAAAATTCATATTTGTTGAAGTTTGACATGAATTTGATACGCATTTATGCATTTACATATTTTAAATAAGCGTATTTATTATTGAATATATATATTTTTTAATTTTTTTTAATTTTTTATGTAACATGTTTATTGATAGTTATTTAGCATATAAAGTATAGGGTATTTATATTTGGACATTAGAAATATATATGAACAGGTGTAGGAATTGTATATAGTTCTTCTTTAAGACAATCATTTCTTCTTTAAGAGATTCATTCTATGTGTTTGGCGCCAAAAAATTCATGGTATTTAATGAATTAAGTTTCAATTAAGTTTGTTCTGATGAAGTCTGCTAGTCAGATGAAAGCGCTTAACCTGTTGGTGATATTTGTTTGAAATTAAACTGTTGCTGACATCTGTTTTGGAATTAAACTGTTTGTTCCACTGTTCGAGTTGAGTTGTATGCGCAGTGTTTCCAGTATCAATGTCTGCATCTGGCCAACTCAGTGGCACAAGGGGATAAAGTCCTGACTATTAGTCAACAAACCTAGGACTGTGTATGAAACAAGTGTTACAAGACCTACTGAGGTGAGGAGGGAGGGAGCTGATGCCTGCTACTGACTTTTCCATTTCGGTGGGAGGGATGCAGCCTGACTTGTTGCACTGACATCTGTCAGTGGCAGTGGAATAATCAAGTAACTTGTAGACTCATGGTATGTGCTTGGGTGCACCAACTAATGTTTGTCATTGTATCCTGGATCAGTGCATGTTCTAAAGCAAGCAAATGCTCATGGAGTCATTCATGCCACTTTGTCAGGGTGCACACAAGGTTTGTAAATTGCAGTAATGCAGAGGATTAAGGCTCTGAGCTTTTAACATAGTGCTTCTTGTACTCAGGGGTACAGGGTGTGACTTCTTTAATCTCTATTTGCCTATTGTGTGATTCTGAGCAAGTTATTTGACCAGGCAGAGATCTCTTGTTGACATTGAAAAAGGACATTTGTATTTATTGGGCTTACCTGGTGAACAAGTGTATAAAATAAAATAAAATAAAATAAATTAAATAAATAAAATATGAAGGGTTTGGAATAGGCTAGCAGTAAAAGATAGCAAGAAAAGTGTGCAGAAATTGCTCCATTATAGTTATCCCCCGTAATTCCCCATCCCAAAAACAGAGACCATCCCTAGTTGTTCACATTGCAGTTTCTAGTCTTTCTGTTTTATATGTCTTTTATTACAATTTGACCTGAGATAATCAAATGACTTGCAATGAAGTGGATGTGACCAGGCTTTCAGTGTAGTGCAGTATCCTCAGGTGACATTATTTGTCTTAATTCTTGTCCTCATCACTACAGGCACGGTACATAGTCACTTGTTGCACTTGGGTAGAGGTGCATGCCGTTGTTAACATAGCCTCACAAAATGTACAAGCACTGGACTTCTAACTAAAAGCTAATATTTTGTGTAGAGCACAAGTTAATGTTTGGATGTTCAAGAATGCAGGGAATATCCATACTTCTAATGCATTTCCTGGGTGGAAAATCGACAAGACTTTGACAGGCTAGAAGAGTTGATAGGCTCAATAAAAGGTTGGAAAAAATAGTAATAAGCGTCTAACTTTTATTTTGTCAACTTGCTGGTCAGTTTTTTTTATTTTGTTGATTTACTGAACATTTTTTGTTTTGTCAAGTTGCTGATAGAGTAAGCCCACAGGGCATTTTCTTAATAGCATGACAGAAATCATTAAAAATGGTTCTATACATGATATTTTGGAAGTGCGTAGCTGGTTCATCTTGAAACACTCAGCTTGTAATAATGGTGTGATAATCTGTTCACCCATTTATATGAGATACTCTGTTGTGTTTTAATATTTTTAACTGTGGATCATTAAACATGTACCTATAGTTTAAAGGGACTTGCAAGCCTCATAAAGCATACTGATCGCTTCTCTTATGTGTTGAATGTAGAAGTAAACCATATTGATCCATAATTTGTGCATGGATGTGCATCCACATTTTGTTACCTTTGGAAAGGTGGAGCTATTAAGGTTTTATCCACAATCTCAGTATTAAGAAAATGTTTAGATTTATGGGGACTAATGTACTAGGAGGTTTTGCAACTGTCCTTAACCCATTTTCACCATACAGATTCATTGTAGCAATTAACATCCAATTAGCAGTGTCAGTGGCACAAGAGGTAACACACTTACCTTTGGTCCAGAAGGCTGTGGGTTCTAGTCCCACACCCAGTAGATTTATTTGCTGACAACATAAGGGGAGTGCTGCACTTCTGAGTTTGTCATCATTCAAATATCATGTTCATAGGTTCATAGGTAGGTACTAGGCTATCGGCCCAAGGGACTAAGTAAGCCTAACCAGCAAGGTTTGCTGGCTTACGCCACCCAAGAAAGTAAATTTCCTGTGCCCCTGCCTAGCAGAGCCACAGAAGTGATCCCCGAGGTGTATATCCTATTTCCCATCCACTCATCATGATTTTTCTTGAAGAGTGCTAATGAGGAACTTTTCTTGACATATATGGGTAGCTTGTTCCAGAGTATAGGAAGTCTCTGGGACAGGAATCTATCACTCCAACATGTCCTGTTTATTGTGGTGACAAGGTTTAGATCCATAGAGCATGTAGCTCAGAGGGATTGAAATTTCTTTAGGTGTAACATGTCCAACAGCTCTGGGTTTAACATAGCTTTATATGTTAAGTAGAGATCTCCTCTGAGTAGGTGATATGCTACAGAGTAAAGCTGGAGTTTTTTGAGACGGTCAGTGTAGGGCATCTGTTTGAGGCCAGTAATCCTCTTTGTGAGGTACTTCTGTGGCCTTTCCAGCTGCTGCAGATGTCTTGTGAGGTACATTCCAAAAGGGGCATTGTACTCTATAATGGGTCTAATGAGTGCCGAGTAGAGGGGAAGAATGACCTATTTTTTCCTGGATGAGAACCCTTTTGTGATGAGGTGTGCCACATAGAAGGATTTCCTGACTACTGTGGTGATGTGATTATCAAAGGAGAGACTACTGTCCACCTGGGTCCCAAGGTCTCTTATCACACATTCAGCATTAAGTAGACTGCCATTTATGTGGTAGTTCATGGGTACAGAGTTTTTACCAAAGGGGATGACAATGCACTTTTTGGCATTGAGCTTGAGGCCATGCCTCTGACACCAGGCATCTGTCTGAGTGAGGCCCTTCTGTAGGATGTCCACATCATTTGGGGACTCGACTATGGTTCCTAGTCTGCAGTCATCTGCAAACTTTATTAGCCAGAGACCTTCTGTGTTAGCCTGTACTTTAGAGAAGTAAATGCCAAACAGGAGAGGTCCCAGGACTGAACCCTGTGGTACTCCACTTGTCATTGGTTTGAAGTCAGATTTGGAGTCTGCAACTTTTACAGTGTGGGTTCTGTCAGTGAGCCAGTTGGGAACCCATCTTGTGATGTAGGGATTTATACCTAGTTTAGTGAATTTAGCTATAATTCCAGAATGGGGATGGTGTCGAAAGCCTTTGCGAGGTCAAGACAGGCTGTGGGAACCACCTTACCTTCGTCTACGGCTTTGGTGACTGCCTCAAAGAAGAAGTTGATCAGGTTCAGAAGGCATATTCTGCCTTTCACAAACCTGAACTGGGTGGGGTCCAGAGTTTGGAGGTTACCAATGTCTTTATTTATGAGTTCCATGATGATACATTCCATGGCCTTGCAGACCAGGCTTGTCAGGCTAATAGGGTGATATTTCCCAGGATCAGTGGTGGCCCCCCCTTTGTGGAGTGAGATAACTGTTGCTGTGCACCATTCAGTGGGGAGAAAGCCTGATGTGAGACTATGATTGAACACGGTGCTTAGGTGGAGCCAGTTCGTTCTGAAGTTCATGTAAAACGCAACCTGGGATGTGGTCCTGTCCCATGGATGCTGTGGTTTTGGTTTTAGAGAGTGCAGCTTTTACCTGCATAGATGTGATTACAGAGACTCTGCATTCTTCCTCTATATATGGGCCCTTTAGGGGGTGAGAGGGGAGTAAAGTTAGCACTGAACCTATCTGTCATGATGTTGGCAATATCAGTTGGTTCTGTAATTTTTGTGCCATTGTGCTGTAACTCAGAGCAGATCTGGGTGTTACCATTGAGATTCTTGACATAGCTATAGAATGCTTTGTGGTTGCCCTTAGAATCAGTGGTAATTTTGTTTTCGTAGCTAGTTTTGGTGGGTCTTATAAGGGATCTCAGCTTCTTACTGAAGCTGATCAGGGAGCTCCTGCACTCATGGGATTTAGTTCTCTTTTGCAACAGTTTCTTCCTTCTGTTAAACTGATGTTTCATCTGCCTGAGTTGGTAGTAGCTCATAAGGATGTAAAAGATCCCATGGAACCTGTCAAAAAGAGTAGGGGGAAGTTTTCTGATGCCCTGGCCAAATTTCCACTAGTAATATTAATACCATATCAAGTGTCTCCTGAAAAGAGATGACAACCCTAGTCCACAAAGGCTGAATAAAGTGGAACACAAATAATGGTGTTTTGTTCACCTAGTCCTTCATATGCTTTTGTCCTGCTCTGTTTGTTGTTTTAACTCAAGCCAGTCTCAGCTCCTCTCCCTACTTTGGACTACTGTGAAAACTCCTACACCCTTAGGCTATGTGACAAAGTGTATATATTTAAACATTAAAACTGTCCACTGTTAGATCTGATGAAGTCATAGGATGAAAGCACTTATCTAAGATGAATAAAGCAAGATTATTTCAAAAGAATGGAAAACCACAGACTTATCTTGTTTTTTATTTTTTGCATAGGCCCAAGTAATCCTAGATTATTTGCTTAATTCTTGTGCATCTGCTTGATTTTGGCCTGCTGAGATTTATGCACATGAGTATTGAAAAGAGGATTATTTCCCAACATTAAGGTCCTAAAGAGACTGAGACTTAGGTTTGCAGTATCTTGGAAATGCACCCTTTTGTTGAAATTCTTGAATTCCATGATATTGCTACTGGCAGCTTTAGAGATTTTAAAGGTGAAATTCAGTAGTTTATGATTTGCCATACCTGGGGCAGGAGACAGCACGTGAAGAAGATATATTTATAAAGACCACGTCAAGGCTATTACGTCCTCCTGGTCCATGGAGCTTTTGCTTATGAAATCTAGGATCTTTTAGGCATAACCTACATTTGAGGCATAGGTACTCCAGTTTATTGATAGGTATTTAAAGTCTCCAAGTAATGGAGTTCTTGTTTATAGGGTCTTCATCAAGTACATTTATGAATCTTACATGATTGTCAGGGGATAAAGAGGGTGTCTTGTAACAAGCTATAAACTCAGATGTGGTCTTGTTTAGTTCCATTTGTGAGGCTCTGGGAATCCATCTAGTGGTGATATGACCCCTAAAAAATATGGAAGTGTCACCACAGTTGTCATCAAATCTGAAAGCATTGTAGATGCAAATACCAGATATGAAGGGAGTTCTTTCTCTGCATTTAGTAATTACACAGACATTGGATTTGTTCCAAGTGTTAATTATGTTGGGATGTCCATCAGATGGACTTTGCCTAAAAAGGCACTATAGGGACAGAAAAGGCTTTAGACACAATACAAAAGCCTTGGAAAGATTTAGGCCATTCTTGAGCATCTGGTCCCAATCGGACACATACTGAATCCGCCTGGAGTGGCACCAACTATTTAGCCAATCGTTGAAGCCCGTTATCTTTTCATTTTAGTTAGGCATAACTCTTGAAGAAGGAAGGATACCTCTCAGGACCAGAAATATTTCTGCACTACTGACATGTGTAGAGAGCTCTAACATGCCTGCCCCCTGCACCGTCTTAGTAATGGGTGCTAGCCATAACCCTAATGATGTCCCTTCCTCCAAACCTTATCCTACATCGCACCTTAATAAAAACCTTCCTGTAACACTGCCACTACACAAGCCACACTTCCTGGTGTTTGCCTCCCAAGAAAATTATTTTCCTGTGCCACTGTCGAGCAGAGCCACAGAGGTGATCCCCGGGGTGAATTTCCTATTTCCCATCCAATCATCAAGATTTTTCTTGAAGAGTGCTAATGAGGAGCTTTGTTTGATATAGATAGGTAGTTTATTCCAGAGTATGGGAAGTCTCTGGGACAGGAATCTATCCCTCTGGCATGTTCTGTTTGTTGTGGTGACAAGGTTTAGGTCCCTAGAGCGTGTAGCTCGGTGGGATAGGGATTTCTTTAAGTGGAGCATGTCCAACAGCTCTGGGTTTGACATCACTTTGTATGTTAGGCAGAGATCACCTCTGAGTAGGCGATATGCGATGGAGTAAAGCTGGAGTTTTTTGAGAAGGTCTGCATAGGGCATCTGTCTGAGGCCGGTAATCCTCTTTGTGAGGTATTTCTATGGCCTTTCCAGTTGTTGTAGATGTCTTGTGAGGTACATACCAAAAGGGGTGTTGTACTCTATAATGGGTCTAATGAGTGATGAGTAGAGGGGAACAATGACCTCTTTTTTTCTGGATGAGAAACTGTTTGTGATGAGGTGTGCCATGTAGAAGGATTTCCTGACTGCTGTGGTGATGTGATTATCAAAGGAGAGACTACTGTCCACCTGTGTCCCAAGGTCTCTTATCATACATTCGGTGTTAAGTATACTACCGCCTATGTTGTAGTTCATGGGTACAGAGTTTTTACCAAAGGGGATGACAATGCACTTTTTGGCATTGAGCTTGAGGCCATGGTTTTGACACCAGGCATCTGTCTCAGTGAGGCCCTTTTGTAGGATGTCCACATCGTTAGGAGTTTCGATTATGGCTCCTAGTTTGCAGTCATCTGCGAACTTCATTAGCCAAAGACCTTCTATGTTAGCCTGTACTTCAGAGAAGTAGATACCAAACAGGAGAGGACCCAGTACTGAACCCTGTGGTACTCCACTTGTCTCTAGTCTGAAGTCGGATTTGCAGTCTGCTACTTTCACAGTGTTTGCTCTGTCAGTGAGCCAGTTGGCAACCCATCTTGTGGCATAGGGATTTATACCTACTTTAGTGAGTTTATCTATAATTCTAGAGTGGGGGATGGTGTTGAAAGCCTTGGTAAGATCTAGATAGGCTGTGTGAATCACCTTACCCTTATCTACGGCTTTGGTGACTGCTTCAAAGAAGTCTATCAGGTTTAGGAGACATGATCTGCCTTTTACAAATCGGTGGCGTCCAAAGTTTGAAGATTACCAATGTCTTTGTTTATAAGTTCCATGATGACATGTTCCATGGCGATGCAGACCAGGCTCGTCAGGCTAATGGGGCTGTAGTTCCCAGGTTCCATGGTGGCTCCCCCCTTGTGGAGTGGGATAACCGTCGCTGTTCGCCACTCAGCAGGCACAAAGCCTGAGGTGAGGCTATGATTGAACATGGTACTTAGGTGGGGTGCCAGTTCGTTCTGTAGTTTGTGTAGAACGCAGCCTGGGATGTTGTCTGGTCCCACGGATGCTGTGTTCTTGGCTTTAGGGAGCATGGTTTTTACCTGTGCAACCATGATTACAGGAACTTTGCATTCTTCCGGTATAGAGATGGGCTCTTTAGGGGGTGAGAGGGGGGTAAAGTTAGCACTGAACCTATCTGCCAGGATGTTGGCAATATCAGTTGGGTCTATATATTTAGTGCCATTGTGCTGTAACTCAGAGCAGATTTGAGTGTTGCCATTGAGATTCTTAACATAGCTATAAAACGCTTTGTGGTTGTCTTTAGAATCAGTGGTGATTTTGTTTTCGTAACTAGCTTTGGAGGATTTTATCAGGGAACGCAGCTTCTCATTGAGGCTGACCAGGGAGCTCCTCCACTCATGGGATTTTACTCTCTTTTGCAACAGTTTCTTCCTTCTGTTCTACAGTTTGCTTATGGCAGGGGACCACCAGATTGGCTTCTTTTTTTGGAGGATAGTGTCTTGGTTCTGTTTGGGATAGCAAGATCATTGCACTCATGTAAGCGCTTATAAAGTGCAATTGTGTAGGATTCAGTAGTTGTAACTGTTTGGTCTATCTGCATGGGTGTCATGAAGTTCAACACTTCTGTCTTAAGAAACATGAAGTTGGCTTTGGAGAATTTTTTTACAATGATTTCCTTAATGGGGGGTGGGGGCAGGATGTGGATATTTAAGGTAATTAGCTTATGGATGGATCGGACCAATGTGGCATTGACTTCATATGTGGAACACCGGTCACTCATGGTGGTAATGACTAGATCTAGGATATTGTTGCCCCTGGTGGGGGTGTGGATAAGTTGATCTAGGACATTGGAGTTTATGAATTCCAGAAAGCGTTAAGTGAAGGAGTTGGTACATGAGTAGTTTTCCCAGTTAATGGTGGGGTAGTTGAAATCACCCATTATTAGGGTGTTTGGCTGCACCCTAACATTTTTCAGTACATCAAGAAAAGAGGAGTGGGAATCCAGGGGCATGGTGGGGGATCTGTAGCAAGCTGCAATTTCGATTGCAGTTTTGCCCAGAGTTAGTTGCACTTGGATAATCTTGGCTGCATTATGCTGAGCAACTAGCCTGGAGGTGTTGATATCCTTAATGAATATGGACACATGGACACCCCCCCGCCTTTGGTGTTCTGGTCAAGGTTACATGGCCGAAAAGTGTGGTATGAGTTATAGCCTAGTAGTGCAGGGGTGCTCTATGGATCCTTGAACCAGGTTTCAATCACTGCACAGATATCGATGTTCTCCATTTTAAGGAGTGCCTCGAGTAAGTGCATTTTGACATCTAGACTTCTAGCATTGAGTAGCATCACCCTCAGGTTTTGCTTGCCTGTTCCTGTTACGGTGGTGAATTTGCCATTTGAACCTTGCCTAAAAAGGCACTATAGGGGCGGCAAGAACCTTAGCCAGAATCCGGAATCCCAGGTGTGACAGGTGCAGGCCATCTCTGGCAAAGCATCGTGGTCTGTTGACCATGTCATCCCAGGCAGACAGATACTGGATCCCTTTAAAATGGCACCAGAAGCTTAGCCAATTGTTGAAGTCAATCATTTTGTCCTTGTACTGCGGCATCATTCTGGGTGCTGGCAGAATGCTACTCAGGGCTAGCGTCATACCTGCCTGGGCTACAAGATCAGAGAGCTCTTCCATGTCTCTTTTCATGTAATCCATGGAGGTACATCTCAGGTCATTCACACCAACATGGACAATGACAGAGTCATATTTGTACTTCTTGTGGAGTGACCTGAGTGCGTGGGTTATGTGGCAGATCCTGGCACCCAACAGGCAGCTGATAGTAACCTTCTGCTTGTTTAGCCTAGTGAGTGGGACATTAGTGTGCCTGACTATAGAGTCACCTATGACTAGTGTGTTGGGTACGTTGTTTTGCCTTATTGGCTGTGGTTGAGTGGCACACTGAGTCTGCGGGCTATGTGTCATTTGGGTTGTGTTGGGGAATGGAGGTTGCTTGCGTTTCTGCTTTGGAGGTCTCTGTTGCTTAGACAGATTATTATTGAGAGCCTCCGTGAATGTTTTTGTGTTACTATGTGTGGATTTTGATGGTGTAGATTTAGTGAGACTATGTGATGAGTGTGGTGTGGTGCAAGTGTTTACCTTCTCCTCTTGACTGTCAAGTTCAGTCTTGATTGGAGAGACCTTTACCTCCAGTTTGGATAGATAAGTGAATCTCTCACTGGTTGTCAGTGTACATGAGGCAATTTCTACATTGCCCCAAGATGCCCAGATTAATCAGATAGTCAGGAAAGATCAGTGGGAGCTGACCCTTGGACATGCCTGAATAAAAAACTATTTTCCTCTAGATAAGTGAGGAAAGTGAGTACAAGAGCTGTTTTTCTCTAAGCAATTGAGGAAAATAAGTACCAAAACTGTTTTCCTCTAGGAAATGAGGAAGGTTGAGTGCTGTAGTAATTAGTAGGTTATTTAGTGCTTATAACAAGTTCTGAACAAGTGCTGATCACGAATAAGCACATACATGTATGTACATGTACAGTATGTATATATATATATATATATATATATATATATATATATATATATATATATATATATATATATACTTGCACATGCACATACACACACACACAGACACACACACACACACACACACACACACACACACACACACACACACACACACACACACACACACACACACACTAACAAGACTCTACATCTATTCCCTTACCTAACCTTGACCCTAACTCTAAAATACATACACTCGCATACATACAATACCTATCCCTAACCTATCCCTGCCCTAACTCCCAAATACACACACACACATACTCATGCCCCTCCAACCTCACTCTCCTATCTCAATAAAATATAAGTTTGATATTTACACTGCTCAGCTATGCATATCATTGAAATTAAACCACACCCCTGTATTAGTTGAACAAATGGACATTTGACATAATGCAAGGGAGCCATATATATATATATATACATATATATATATATATATATATATATATATGTGTGTGTGTGTGTGTGTGTGTGTGTGTGTGTGTGTATGTATATATATATATATATATATATATATATATATATATATATATATAGGTGGCAGTTAAAAATTTTGAGTGTGTGTAATGTTAACAAGTATCTAGCTGACTACATATGGTCAACTAGGCAGTTGCTCAACAGGTGTGCGACATCAACATTCCTTGGGAAGGAGGATATTCCCTTTTCCCTGATGAATGTGTGATCTCAGAGTTAGTATATACAATTAACAGAGTGTGTGGGGGAAGAACCCCCACATAGCAGGTTCCCCCCTGCAAAAAGCAATGTTTTATTTTGTTTTCAAAAAGATTGAAATTGCATGCACCATGGCTAATTCTCAGCATATTCATAGTGCAATATCAACTTCCCTGTTTTTGACCAGATGTGGTCACTATTTAGGCAGTCAACTTTGGGTGTTTTCACTAATGTATAGTATGTATATATCTATATCTATATCTATATATATCTATAGATATATATATATATATATATATATATATATATATATATATATATATATATATATATATATATATATATATGGGTCTACCTGTTATTATCAAAATTTCACTTACCTGAAAGTCACATCCATGACACAACTTTACTAAAAACTTTATTTTAACGAAAACCTGGATCACTGGAGTTTACTCCGAGAAACTTACCACTTGACCGCCATGGTGATCTTTGTCCTTTTCCCCACTATAGTGCAATCTTGGAGTTGGTATATTTATTTGGAGGGGGGTGGAAGGTGAAGCCCCAACTTGGGTGAGATTGATTTGCTTCCATTCATTTGTTTGTTTGTTTTTTTTTGTGGTGGCCATGTGGTTAGTTTCTCAGAGTAAAACTCCAATGATTCGAGTTTTCATTAAAATAAAGTTTTCAACAACGTCATCTCACAGATGTAATTTTCGGGTAAGTGACATTTCTATAATGCAAAGTAGAAATATATATATATATATATATATATATATATATATATATATATATATATATATATATATATATATATATATATATATATATATATATATATATATATATATATATATATATATATACATATATATATATATATATATATATATATATATATATATATATATATATATATATAAATAACAGCTCATAATCTCAAAATTCAAAATACTGAGTCCAAAATTTTGAAAGCTCAAAATGCTAAATTTCATAATATCAAAACAAACTACAGGATACCAACACTTACTATACTCCACCAGAAGTACATACAGAAACAAATAAAAGACAAAGCATATTAATTTATTCCAACTATTAGCAGGGGGGCAGGCTACTTAAATATAGCAACTCCTAGATCACACTTTAATACACTAAGATGAGTTATCTTGTAGTACACCAAATTAAGAGGGAACACGACTAAGGTTAAAACAGGCACATAAGGCATGAAGCACATAATGGTATGTTTGCTCGGAGTTGATATATTTAAGTAGCAGGGGGTGCAGGGGGGCTTCCCCCCTTCTTATAGTTGGAGAAGAGTAATATGTTTTGTTATGTAGTTGTGCTGGACTCTTGTAAGTGTTGGTGTACTCTGTTTTTTCGATATTATGAAATTCAGTATTTTGAGTTTTCAGTATTTTGAACTTTCAAGATTTTGGACTCAGTATCTTGAATTTCGAGAACATGAGCTTTCAAGATTTAGAAGTGGACATATATATGTTGAAATCTTGAAATTCAAAATGCTGAGTCCAAAATCTTGAAAGTTCAAAATACTGAAAACTCAAAATACTGAATTTCATAATATTGGAAAAAAAAAACTACAGGATACTAACACTTATTATATTCCACCAGAAGTACATAGAGAAACAAATAAAATGCAAAGCATATTAGTTTACTACAACTATTAGCTGGGGGGCAAGCTCCGCTGTACCCCATACACCATGCTACTTAAATATATCAACTCCGAGATCGCACTTCACTACACTAACATGAGTTATGTTTGTAGTGTAGTGCATTGAAAGGGAACATGACTAAGGTTACAACTGGCACTCATGAAGCACATCATGGTATGTTTGATATTTTCTTCTGTGGAGTGCGATCTTGGAGTTGATATATTTAAGTAGCAGGGGATGTGGGGGGTGCAGCTCCCCCTTGCTTATATTTGGATAAGAGTAATACGTTTTGTTATGTAGTTGTGCTGGAATATTGTAAGTGATGGTGTACTCTGTTTTTTCGATATTATGAAATTCAGTATTTTGAGTTTTCAGTATGCTGAACTTTCAAGATTTTGAAATCAGTATTTTGAATTTCGAGATTATGAGTTTTCAAGATTTAGAAGTGGACCTATATATATATATATATATATATATATATATATATATATATATATATACACATATATATATATATGTGTGTGTGTGTGTGTGTGTGTATGTATGTATATATATATATATATATATATATATATATATATATATACACACACACATATATACAAATATATATATATATATATATATATATATATATATATATATATATATATATATACACATATATACAAATATATATATATATATATATATATATATATATATATATATATATACAGAGAGAGAGAGAGAAAGAGAGAGCGAGAGAAAGTCTACTTTCATTCACTGAAAACTCATTTCTCTAAATTTCAATTCATCCTCAAAAAAATCACTGAAAGCTCAAATCACTGAAAACTCATTTCACTGAATCACATTTCAGTGAATGTAATTACTGTTGGGCAAATAAAATGCATATACTCTTTTCCCCACTGTAATGCAATCCTTGAGCTAGTATATATAGTTAGGACGGGTATGTGGGCACAGACCCCATATTGGGGGTGTAAGAGGCCATGCCCCCCATCTACTTAGCTTTTACATTTATTAATGTTATTTCACTGAAAGCTAACAATATAAAACCAAAAGTAGGTGGGGGTCTGTGTCCCCACCCCCCAACTACATATATATATATGTATAGATATATATATATATATATATATATATATATATATATATATATATATATATATATATATATATATATATATATATATATATATATATATATATATATATATATATATATATAAACTCCAGGATTGCACTACAGTGGGGAAAAGTGCATATACATTTTATTTTCCCAACATTACTTACATTCAGTGAAATGTGATTCAGTGAAATGAGTTTTCAGTGATTTGAGCTTTCAGCAGTAAATCCCTACGTATTGTAGCGCTAAACTTGCAAAGCATTTGCAACAAAACTACAAACCTTCATGCCTGGATAGCTATCAATAAACCAGATATCATTGCTACCATTGAGACCCGGCTTAAACCAAACATAAAAAGTTCAGAAATACTCCTGCCAGGCTACAGTGCATTAGGGACTGATACCACACAAAAAAAGAGGAGGTGTAGCAATACTTATAGGTTCATAGGTTCATACTAGGCTATCTGCCCTAAGGCATTTATAAGCCTAGCCAGAGTGCGTTTGGCTTTCGACACCCATTTTAAATTAATTTTGCTATGCCCTTTTTTGAGGTTAGTATACTGTGCCCCTGTCTAACAGTGACACAGAAGTGATGCCAGGGGTAAACCTACGATCTCCAATCCACTCATCAAGATTCCTCTTGAAGAGAGTCAATGAGGGACTCTGCCTAACCTGGACTGGGATTTTATTCCAGAGTGAAGGGAGCCTCTGGGTTATGAATCTGTCCCTCCAGCATGTCCTATTTATTTCAGTGCTGAGGTTCAAGTCTCTCAAGCGTGTAGCTCGATGGAATTTGGATTTTCTGAGGTGCAGCATGCCCATTAATTCCGGGTTGGACATGGCTTTATACGTCAGGCACAGATTGCCTCTGAGCAGGCGGTATGGTACTGAGTAGAGCTGGAGTTTCTTTAACCGGGCAGCATATGGCATTTGTTTGAGCCCTTTGATCCTCTTGGTGAGGTACTTTTGGGGTCTTTCCAGTTGCTGCAGGTGTCTGGTAAGGTACATCCCAAAAAAGGCATTGTACTGAATTATGGGCCTGATGAGAGATGAGTAAAGAGGCACAATGACCTCCCCTGATCTAGATGTGAATCCCTTCATGATAAGGCGGGCTATATAAAATGTTTTTCTAACCACTTTGGACATGTGGTTGTCAAATGAGAGATTGCTATCAACTTGGGTCCCCAGGTCCCTAATTACTTCTTCTGTACTTAATGGATTACCACCTATGTGGTAATTTGTGGGCACTTTGTTTTTGCCAAAGGGGATGACTATACACTTTTTGGCATTTTGCTTGAGGCCATGGCTCTGCCACCAGTTGTCTGTTTCTATGAGGCCCTTTTGGAGGATGCTTGTGTCAGCTGGAGAGCCGATTATGGCACCCAGTTTGCAGTCATCTGTCAACTTGGTCAGCCACAGTCCTACCGTGTTGGCCTGTACTGCCGAGAAATATATACCGAACAAGAGAGGTCCCAGGACTGAGCCTTGTGGGATGCCACTTGTAACTGGTTTGGAATCAGACATGGCTCCAGCAATTCTAACCATGTGGGTTCTGTCCTTGAGCCAGTTTGCAATCCATCTAGTGACATAGGGGTTTATATTTAAGCTGGTGAGCTTATCTATAATGCCCGAGTGGGGTATTGTATCGAAGGCTTTTGCGAGGTCCAGGTAGGCTGTGTGGACCACCTTCCCCTCGTCAATGGCCTTGGTGACTGTTTCAAAGAAATCAACCAGGTTTAAGAGGCAGGATCTGCCCTTAACAAAGCCGAACTGGGTAGGATCCAGTGTCTGTAGGTCCCCAATATCTTTATTTATGAGGTCCATGATGATCCTTTCCATAGCTTTGCAGACCAAGCTAGTCAGGCTTATGGGGCGATAGTTTCCAGGATCCATTGAGGCACCACCTTTGTGGAGAGGGACCACTGTGGATGTACGCCACTCTTTGGGTACATATCCTGTAGTAAGGCTGAGATTGAACAGTCGTTTTATGTTTGAGTTTAGCTCTTCTTGGAGTTCATGTAGGACGCAGCCCGGGATACCGTCTGCTCCCATTGATGCTGTGTTTTTTGCTTTGGAAAGGGCAGTTCTTACCTGAGCATCTGAGATGTCAGGGGGGCAGCATTCTGCTGGGATAGATATTTGCCCTTTTGGTGGGGAGGGGGGGAGAAGTTTGCGCTGAACCTGTCAGCTAGGATGTTGGCAATGTCTGTGGGTTCGGTGTATTTTTTGTCATTTTGGACTAATTCTGAGCATATCTGGGAATTCCCACCCAGGTTCCTAACATAACTAAAGAAAGCCTTGTGATTATCCTTAGTGTCTTGTGCAATTTTTCTCTCGAAGCTGGCCTTAGACGATTTTATGAGTGCCCATAGTTTTTTGCTAATACTGATCAGAGATGCCTTCCCTTTTCGGGATTTTGCTCTATCATGAAGTAGCTTCCTCCATCTATTGTATAGTTTGTTCATGGCTGGGGTCCACCAGACAGGACATCTGCCTTTGGAGGATTGGGTCTTGGTTTTATTTGGGATTGCATGATCCATGCATTCCTGTAGGTATTCATAGAATGCGTTTATAAAGGATTCTGCGGTCTGGGCCATATTTTCCACAGGCCCGGGGGGCTTTGAAGGATTCCACCTCACTTTTGAGGAGTGTGAAATTTGCTTTAGCAAAGTTTTTCACTGTGGTTTTCAGGGCAGGGGGTGGAGACGGGATGTGAATATCCAGTGAGATTAGTTTATGGTCTGATCTTACCAGTGAGGGATACACTTCTGGTCTGGAGCATAGAGTCCCCATGTTGGTGATGATCAGGTCCAGTATGTTTTCCCCTCTTCTGGGAGTGGTAACAAGTTGTTCCATAGCATTTGAGTTTATAAATTCTAGGAACCTTTGGGCTATGGTGTTGGAGCTAGATTAATGCTCCCAGTCTATGTTTGGGTAGTTGAAGTTGCCCAATATAATGGTGTTTGGAGAGACCTTCATATTTTCTAGTGTTCTCAGGAAGGCCGAGTGGGTTTCCTGGGTTTGGGAGGGTGGTCTGTAGCAGGCTATAAACTGGAAGGCAGTTTTACCCACTGTTAGTTGCACTTGGATAGTCTCTGATGCTTTGTGCTGTGCCGCCAACCTGGAGGTGTAGTTATCTTTGACAAATATTGATACTCCCCCTCCTTTTGTGGTTCGGTCCAAGTTTTGGGGCCAAAAAGCATGGTATGAGTTATAACCTGGTAGTGCTGGGGTGCTCTCGGGAGCCTTGAACCAGGTTTCTGTTACTGCACAGAAATCGATGTTCTCCATGCTAAGGAGAGTTTCAAGTGCATGCATCTTGATGTTTAGAATTCTGGTGTTGAGTAGCATTACTCTTAGTTTCTTATCCCTTGTGATACCTATGGAGGTGGGTTTGTCTTTTGAGTCTTGCCTAAAAAGGGCACTATGAGGGTAGCAAGAGCCTTTGCCAATATCCGAAAGCCCAGGGGTGACAGGTACAAGCTGTCCCTAGTGAAGCATCGTGGCTTGTCGAGCATGTCATCCCAGGCTGACAGGCATTGGATCACCTTTGAATGACACCAATACTTAAGCCAATTGTTGAAATTGATCATCTTGTCTTCATATTGTGGCATCATTCTTTGTGAGGGTAAGATGCTACTCAAGGTCAGGGTCATACCGGCCTGGGCTACATGCTCAGAGAGCTCCTCTATGTCTCTTTTGATGTAGTCCAGGGAGGTACATCTCAGGTCATTCACACCAGCATGGACAATGACTGAGTCATATTTGTACTTGCCTTGGAGTGACCTGAGTGCTTGTGTTATGTGGCAGATCCTAGTGCCCAACAGGCAGCTCACCATGACCTTCTCCTTGTTCAGCCTGGTGAGCGGGACGTCAGTGTGCCTGATGATAGAGTCACCTATTACAAGTGTATCAGGTGTGTTGTTTAGCCTTAAGGGCTGTGACTGTTCGGCACACTGGCTTTGTGAGCTATGTGTTGCACGTGTTTTGTTTTGGGGTAGTGGTTGCTTGGGTGTCTGCTTTGGAGGTCTCTGCTGCTTAGGCAGATTTTTATTTAGAGCTTCTGAGTATGTTTTTGTGTGTTTATGTGTTTGGTTTGCTGTCATGGTAGGTCTATGTGAGACTTGAATTGTAGTGAGTGTGGTTTCCTTCTCCTCCTGACTGGTTTTGCCAGTACTGAGTTGAGAGAGCTTTGCCTCCAGTATGGCTATATGGTTGCATCTCTCATGTGTTGGAATTTGTTGGGATGAGGAGAGGGTTGCCTGTGTACATGAGGCAGTTGTAACATTGCCTCAAGATTCCCAGATTCACCAGCTGGACCGGAGAGGAGATTGACAACTGACCTTTGGACATGCTAGAATAGTATAGGGAATTCCTTTATAATTGAAAAAAAAGGGTCAATGGGGAACAAGGTACTCAAGGGGAGTTTGTGAGGGTGTAGTGCTTTTAATTTTTTAGTGCTGACTTATATAATTGTGAGAACAAAAAACAGCAAGCGAGCTAAAACCTGAAAATTTAATAGCGCCAGAACGTCAATACGTTTCCTTCCTCAGACATACAATAACAAACCATTTGGGCCTGATTATATAGTATACCAACAGCCCAATAAACCAATTAGTGTGTTACTCACAGTAATTACTAAAAACAAATTCATTGCCAAAAACTTTTGAACATTACTATATGCAATATATATAAAATATGTATTAGTAAAAAAGTTTCTTGACAAAAAGTCTAATAATAAAGTAATAATATAATACAATACTAAACTAAAAAGTGCAAGAGTCTTGTGCTTTTTAGTTTAGTTTAGTATTGTATTATATTATTACTTTATTATTAGACTTTTTGCCAAGAAACTTTTTTACTAATACATATTTTATATATATTGCATATAGTAATGTTCAAATGTTTTTGGCAATTAATTTGTTTTTAGTAATTACTGTGAGTAACACACTAATTGGTTTATTGGGCTGTTGGTATACTATATAATCAGGCCCAAATGGTTTGTTATTGTATGTCTGAGGAAGGAAACGTATTGACGTTTCCGAAAGCGCTTACATTAAATTTTTCAAGGTTTTTAGCTCCGGCTTGCTTTGCTGTTTTTTGTTTTACACTGACTTATATAATTGCTTAGTGAGCAAGTGCCAGGTATCTTAAATGCAATGTGTTACAGGTAACTTAAATGCAAAAACGACAAACAGTAACTTTCTTTCAAGTGAAACAAGGAAATAAGTACAGTAAGCAATGCAGATATCCACAGAAGCGCTGAAAAGCCACGTTTTAGGTGGAATTAGCATTTCAGGGAAATAACAAGCAAACAAACAACAAGCATACAAACAAAGCTAGATTCAGCAGGCCTGGATCTAGTCTATGCTACAGCAAAAAGGTGTACCAATTTCAGTAAGAAGCAGTTTAAATATGCAGGCGCTATAGGCCTTCTTAATGTAAAATAACTGGCCTGAAGCCCAAGTGCTTAAACCAAAACTAATATACTTTTAGAATAACAGACACTGAGCCCTCAATCAGCAGTTCGCAACTTAGAAGGATGTAAGCTACCTGTCCTGCCACCACAGTGCAGGCCACAAACCTTCCTAATGTAAAACAGCTGGTCTGAAGCCCAAGTGCTTAATCCAAAAGACTTAAAATGATAGCTACACTTTAATCAAGTTACTACCAAGCAGTAATAAATACAATTGAATACTTTAAAGAATGCCTGGATTAGTGCTCAAGTTATACAAACAAAGCTAGATTCAGCAGGCCTGGATCTAGTCTATGCTACAGCAAACAAGGTGTACCAATTTCAGTAAGAAGCAGTTCAAATATGCAGGCACTATAAGCCTTTAACCAGAAATTCCCAGCTCAGAAGGGCAGAGTCCAGCCTCTTCTCCCACAAGAGTGCAGACCACGAACCCTTTTAATGTAAAATAACTGGCCTGAAGCCCAAGTGCTTAAACCAAAATTAATACACTTTTAGAATAACAGACACTGAGCCCTCAATCAGCAGTTCCCAACTTAGAATGATGTAAGCTACCTGTTCTGCCACTACAGTGCAGACCACAAACCTTCTTAATGTAAACAACTGGCCTGAAGCCCAAGTGCTTAAACCAGAATTAATATACTTTTAGAATAACAGACACTGAGCCCTCAATCAGCAGTTCCCAACTTAGAAGGATGTAAGCTACCTGTCCTGCCACCACAGTGCAGGCCACAAACCTTCCTAATGTAAAACAACTGGTCTGAAGCCCAAGTGCTTAATCCAAAAGACTTAGAATGATAGCTACACTTTAATCAAGTTACTACCAAGCAGTAATAAATACAATTGAATACTTTAAAGAATGCCTGGATTAGTGCTCAAGTTATACAAACAAAGCTAGATTCAGCAGGCCTGGATCTAGTCTATGCTACAGCAAACAAGGTATACCAATTTCAGTAAGAAGCAGTTTAAATATGCAGGCACTATAAGCCTTTAACCAGAAATTCCCAGCTCAGAAGGGCAGAGTCCAGCCTCTCCTCCCACAAGAGTGAAGACCACAAACCCTTTTAATGTAAAATAACTGGCCTGAAGCCCAAGTGCTTAAACCAGAATTAATACACTTTTAGAATAACAGACACTGAGCCCTCAATCAGCAGTTCCCAACTTAGAAGGATGTAAGCTACCTGTTCTGCCACTACAGTGCAGACCACAAACCTTCTTAATGTAAAACAACTGGTCTGAAGCCCAAGTGCTTAAACTAAAAGGCTTAGAATGAGTTACACCAAGCAGTAATAAATACAATTGAGTACTTTTAAGATGACACAAAAGCAAAATAAAGTAGGAAGAAATACAGTAAAAGCAGATATATATATTTTTTTGAGTGAGCAAATGAGATGGGCCCAGGAGTTACAGGACAGAAACAAGTGCAAATGCAGGCCTTCATACCAGAAAGTTGAGAGAGATGGAAGACCGCCCAAATGGCCAATAACTACAAATTATGGGCCAGAACCACTCCTTATGTGGTAGACAGGTTACCTAGTGCTTATCACTCCCACTGATAAGCTATAAGGCTTCCCTCCAACACAGAAAGGCTTGGGGGGCTCAGAAGCTTACAAATAGTCCTGGATACAGCAAATCTGTATCTGGAACACTAATTACAGGAAAGGTAGGAAACAGGCTTACAATTTTTATTTTTTTTTCAGAAAAGTAGCAAAAACAGTAGTAAAAACAATTCACACGCAGTGCAAGCTGGCACACTTGAGTATGTAGCAATATTAGTCCACACACAGTTTGAAAAAATGTAATTAAATTAAAAAGGACTAAAAGCAAGTGCAGACAGGGTTTATTAGGTAGAATGCGGTAAAGAGATGGGGCTGGGGAAGTGTCCTAGATCAAATCTACAGTGGGGCAGACACTGCAAAAGCCACCAAATTTAAACTACAACCAAGAACAGGGAAGGGGGGCGGGGAAAAGTTTCAACAGAGATGTGTGGGGAAAAGTTTCAACAGAGATGTGAGGAATCAGAGTGCAAATTATAAAACCAAAAAAGTATACACTGATCTCTGTATATTTGCAGAACAGTAAGACAACAGATATCTAAGCAACAATTTAGCTCTATAATACAGAATAATACAGAAAAATATACTCAGCTCTATATATTTGCAGATAGTCTTGTAAGGCTGTCTCTCAGCACACAGGTTCCACTTTACCTTAATATCTATAATATATTCCCATATAAAGATATCATCCCTCAATTCTCTAACACCAAAATTCTGGTCTCTTTCCTAAAAATAAATAAGTCAAAATATCAATGTATTATAGTCCTTTACATTCACCCTGGAAGTAACATACCAATTCTATAAGATATACTGTCTTGGGTCTCTAGCGCTATTAACAATGAAACTACCATTCTGCGTGATGCAAATATTAACTAGTTACATTTTTCTTCCAAATTCCTAGCCCAGATATAAACCTATTAAATTTTACCAAACGTATCACCTCTCCTACAAGATATAGCAGTAGAACTAAGGAGGGGTATATCCTAGACTGGATATTGGAGTTTGATCCTACTAAAATCTCCTCAGCTTGTACACTTGCAAATGGTATAAGTGATACCTCCCAGCCTTTGTTCATCTAACAGCACTGTCCTTCCACAAGCAACATCATTATAAACGCAGTAGGAATTTTAACAATTTTAACCCGCACTCATTCACCGATATACTAAAAAAGTATGAAATGGTCTAACTTAAAATGTCTTCCTCTAGATGAAGCACTAGATCACTTTAACACAACATTTTTAGAAATACTAAATAGTCTTGTACCCCCCTTAGAGTAAAAAGAGTGAAAACCAACCATACCCCATGGCTAACCCAACCTGCTAAAGAACTAATGCTAACTAGAAATAAAACATGGAAACAGTGGCAAAAACTTAAAAGCCCATCAGACCTATTGAGATACAAACAGTTCTGTAACCAAGTAAAAAGTCTAGTCTCCAAAGACAAAAAAAAAGACTACTATTTAATGCTTCAAACAAACTATATGCAAAATCCAAAAAAATTGTGGTCCTCTACAGGATCACTTCTAAAACCTGGCACAAAATGCAACCCGTGCCCCCACCTTGACAAAACCCGAAGAAATAGCCACTCCTTTCAACTCGCACTTTATAAATTCTATAGTTAACATCACTGCTAACTTTCCACAACTCCACTCTAGTGGAGATCACACTGAAATATCTGCCTTATCCCAAGTATCTGAACCCCCTCCCTCTACAAACTCACTTACAGATGTAATAACAATAAATCCTTCACCCACATTCTCACTTACTACAATACCCAGCTTCTACAATAAAAATGCTACTTCTCAAGATAAAATCCAGCTCTAACGCAGCTGACAAACCTCTCACTGAATATCTACAGTCATATGTCCCAGAACTTTGGAAAAGAGCTTGTAATCTACCCCTTCACAAAGTAGGCAACTTGACTGATATCTCTAACCACCAAGCCATAACCATATTATGTCTTTTTGTAAACTCCTTTAAAAATGTGTACACATGCAACTTCTTCATTTTCACCTTATTAACCAAATCCTATATCCAACTCAACATGGATTCAGACCAGGTCACGGTACTACAACTGCCCTAATATCCTTCATGGATACAGTCAATAAAACTTGAGACTCAGGAAAAATTGTATCCAGCCGATGTCTTGACTTATCAAAAGCCTTAGATACAATATCTCACTGCTGCTTTCTCAGCTCTCAAATACTGGTCTATCACCTCCCTCTCTTCGCTGGTTTTCCAGTAATTTATCAAATAGACAAGCAGTTAGATGGCAAAACTCTTTATCGCCCTATCTCCACACCACTACCGGCGTTCCCCACTCCTGTTTAGTATCTTTATTAATCACCCTCACTCTTCAATCAGTCAGGGGTCACTCATACAATATGCTGATGACTCTACACTTATATGCTCTGCAGACACTTCATCAGATGAATAACAAATCAGTCAGTTGGCATTTACTTCCATACAGACCTGGTTATACAATAACCATTTGTCTCTTAATCCGAACAAAACCAAAGTTATTATATTTACCCCTGAGAAAAATACTTCCACAAAAAAAGTAAACACACATCAGAAACTAGGTATTCTGTAGAGGCAAAAACATTTCCTTTCTCCTCCCACTAAACAACTACTTGCTACCAGTTACCTCTCTCCATCTCTTATCTAAGGTGCTGCCTTACTAACTAACCTGTTATCCTCCCTAAAAACTAGACTTGGAACATGTTATAACAAAATTGCCAAGTTTGCAACAAATGATGCACATTCTACCCACAACTGCACATCCCTATGCTCACTTAACTGGCTTGAACTCCGAGACTATCTCACCTATCTGCAATTAACTACAGCACACAAAATAATTTTCAAACCCTCAGTCTGTCCTACTCTAAGTACTTTATTTATTCACAATCTTTCCAATAGACCCCTTAGATCTGAAAAACAGCACCTTTTGCAAACCCAGAAGCCCAAGCTACCTGCTCCTGTCCTGTTACTTTACTCTTGTATCATAGCCAGAGCCTAAAATGCCCTTCCATTAGCAATTCGTACTATTCAGAGTC
This sequence comes from Protopterus annectens, assembly GCF_019279795.1. Lineage (NCBI taxonomy): Eukaryota > Metazoa > Chordata > Ceratodontiformes > Protopteridae > Protopterus > Protopterus annectens. The sequence continues at coordinate 1,782,331,022 of NC_056729.1, forward strand.
ATGCTTCTTTCAAAACCTCTTTGGGTGAACACCTCTCTAACTGGTACTGTACTCGTGCTAAATCTCGTCCACCCATAATGGCTGACATCTTCCTATTATTTATATTCCTATTTCTAATTTCTTTACCAATTAAACATCCACATATATCTTAGCTACAAGTCATGTAAACTGTTGTTCAACTTACCCTTCTACTATGTTGTAACTTCTTTGCAATCTTAAGACTGCATTGCTAAAGTTTTTCCTGTGCCTTTATTTTTCATTTAAATCTTATATTGTTAAATTCTGAGATAATATTACATTTTTGTGTAAAATGTTTAAATTCCTAATTGTGTTAACTATTCCAAATTTTATGGAGCTGTTCTTCCCAGGCCTCCAATGCAAATGGGATCTTTATGGCCCAGAAGACTATCACAGTAAACAAATGCCAATAAAAATAAATAATTAAAATGGTGTGATATTTAGAGATACAGAATTGTAGCTGCAGGGAAATTGCTACCTTATAAAAATATTACCTTGTATATTATTAGTTTGTTTTGTTGGACAGGCATTCCGTGGTTTGTAGCCATATATTGAATCATAATGTAAATTCACATAGATTACCCAATATAAATCCACAGCAATACACACACACACACACACACACACACACACACACACACACACACACACACACACACACACACACACACACACACCACACACAAGGTGACTGTATATCTGACACTGTAGACACACAGAGGTTCATAGGTGGTTTCTAGACTAGTGGCCCTTGAGGCGTTAGAAGCCAAGCCATTTGAACAGAGTCAGTGAAGAGCTCCATTTTATATGAATAGGGTTACTGGCAGGTGCCCTTGACTCCCTCTCCAGCCTGTTCTGTTTGGGATCTCAACTCTAGGTTGAGAGCCCTAGAGTGAGTGACTCTTGTGCCATTTAACTTGCGGATGTGCAGCATTTCCATTAGGCCAGGGTCGGAGATTGCCCTATAGGCCAGGCACAATCTGAAGTATCCCCGTTTTTTCTTTTTGGGTAATTCGCAGAATGAATTTATGAACAGAGCAGGTCTGTGATCAACACCGGCTACACCATCCATGAGTGGCATGAGTGCTACCCCAGGGGTGAATTCACAGTCTCCCATCTAATTATCTAGGTTGCATTTGAATAGAGTCAGTGAAGAGCTCCATTTTATATGAATAGGGTTACTGGCAGGTGCCCTTGACTCCCTCTCCAGCATGTTCTGTTTGGGATCTCAACTCTAGGTTGAGAGCCCTAGAGTGAGTGACTCTTGTGCCATTTGACTTGCAGATGTGCAGCATTTCCATTAGGGCAGGTCAGAGATTGCCCTATAGGCCAGGCACAAAGCTCAGCAGCCTATAAGATACAGAGTAAAGTGACAGGGCTTTCAGCCTGTCCACATAAGTCATGATTTGGAGTCCCTGTATTTTCTTAGTGAGAAACCTCTGAGGTCTCTCCAGCTGCTGCAGGTGTCTGGTGGGGTACATGCAAAAGGGTGCATTATACTCTATTATTGGTCTGATGAGGGTCAAGTACAGTGGAGTTATAACATCCTTTGACCTGAATGCTATGCCATTGTTTATGAGGTGAGCTACATAGCTTTCCTTATCACTGTGGTGGTCAAAGTTCAGATTGCTATCAACCTGTGTTCCCAAGTCTCACACCACTGGGTTGGAGCTCATGGGGGTGTCAATGTTGTAATTTGCAGGGAATTCCATTTTGCCAAAATGAATTATAATACTTTTTTGCATTTAGTTTTAGACCATGGCTTTGGCTTTGTTAGCCCTTCTTGCAATACATTGACATCGTTGGAGACTCAATGATTGCTCCCAGTTTGCAATCATCAGTGAACCTGGTGAGTTAGAGGTAGTCTACTTTGGCCTGGACATCTGAGACATAGATGCCAAACAGTAAGGGGCTCAACACAGACCCTTGTGCTACTCCACTGCTGATGTGTCTGGTGGAGGTGGAGTCACCAATTTTGACAGTGTGCTCTGTCGGTGAGTCAATTAGCTACCCTTCTTGTAACAAGGATTAATCCCCAGCTGGGAGAGTTTCTCAACAATGCCAGAGTGGAAGTTTGTGTCAAAAGCCTTGGCTAGATCGATATAGGCTGTGTGCACTGTCTTACCTTCGTATATGGCTTTGGTGACATTCTCAAAGAAGTCTGTCAGGTTTAATAAGCATGCTCCATCCTTATCAAAGCCAAACTAGGTTGGGTCCAGCATTTGGATGTCACCTATATCCTTTTTGATAAGGTCCATGATAATTCTTTCCATGGCCTTGAAGATGAGGCTGGTTAGACTTATGGGTCTGTAGTTTCCAGGGTCAGTTGATGGCCCACCTTTGTGCAATGGGATAAATTTTGCTGTTTTCCATTCTGCAGAAACGAAACAGTTCTCAAGCTGTGATAGGCAGTTCTCAAGCTATGATTAAAGATAATGCCAAGTGGATCCACTAGGTCTTGTTTTAGATTGCTTAGTAAACAACCTGGGATATTATTATTACAGAGATAACCTGTTCTCTAAAGATGCTAGGCAGACAACCGGTGTCAGGTATGCTTTGGGATATGGTAGGTGGGAATAGGGGGGTGAAATTTGTGCAGAATCTGTCAGCTAGCAGGTTAGCAATATCTTCTGGTGTAGTATGAGTAATCCCATCTACAACTAGTTTGGTACATAGCTGTGCATTCCCTTTTAGACTTTAGACATAGTTAAAGAATGCCTTATGGTCATCCTTGCCTAGGGATGTGATTTTAGTTTCATAATTTGCTTTAGAGGACTTTACAAAATTTCTGATTTTTTTTGTTTAGACTTTGGAGGGAACTCTTCCTCTGCAGAATGATATCCATCTTGCTTTTGGACAAGAGTTTCTTCCTTTTGTTAAATAAGCTGTTTATACCTGAAGTCCACCACAGTGGCTTGTTTTTACAGGAAGACCTGGCTTTGATCCGTTTAGGTAGAGTTTATGTAGTTGGCTTGCTTAATTGTTTCTACATGGCATTTGTGTACACTTCTGCATAGCGATCATTGGTGTCTGAGACTGCGGGTGGTATGAAGCTTTTTATACCATCGCTTAGTAGGCTGTTGTTAGCTTTGGTAAAGTTTTTTATCATTTTTGTTCCTGTGAAGGTTCCAGTTGCAGCAGTTACTTCAAACTAGACAGATTTGTGGTCTGACCTAATGAGGGAGGCCATCCCGCATGGGGTAGAGTACACTGACCCCACTGAAGAAGGGGTAACCTGAAAGGTTTGATTGTTCTTAAAGTGGATACTCATTTTAATAAAGCTGCAGAACATTTCTGTTTCTTCGTTTAATTTGCTGTTTTGCAGTACACTGACTACTCACGTTGGTGAGTACTATGTCCAGAACATTAAAGCCCCTAGTGGGAGTGCAGAGTATCTGTTCCAGAGCATTTGTGTTAAAGTCCAGGAACCTCTGGGTGAGCATGTTTTTGCTTGTGTATGTCGCTCAGTCTATGGAATGATAGTTGAAATCTCCCATAACTAAGGTGTTGGGCTGTATGGCAAGGGATTTCAGTAAATTGAGGTAGGTGGTGTGCTCATCCTGGCTCATGGTGGGGGATCTATAATTAACAATGATGTGGTATGGTACTTTCCCAATAGTTAATTGGACATGGAGTACTTCAAGAGATTCATGCTATCTGACAGTCTGAAAGTATATTTGGTTTTAATGAAGATGGATACACCTCCACCTTTGGTTCCTTCACACTGATTTTGAGGTCTGAATTTGTGGAAGACATTGTAGCCTTGCATGGCTGGGGTGCTCTCAGCGGCCTTGAACAAAGTCTTGGTAAATGTACAGACATCAGCATCCTCCAAGGTCAGGAGTGCTTCCACGGAGTGTAGTTTCATGTTTAAACTCCTAGCATTAAGCAGCATCACCCTGAGTTTGTCTCGATTAGATTTTGTTATGTTGGAAAATTTGTTGTTTTGACATTGCCTAAAAAGGTATTATGGTGAAGACAAGGGCCTTTTCCAGTATGAGAAAGCCTAGGGAGGACAGGTGTAGACCATCTCTAGGAAAGCAGCAAGGTCTGTCTATCATATCCTCCCAGGCTGACATATATTGGATCCCCCTGAACTGAGACCAGAAGCTAAGCCAATTGTTGAAGTCGGTTATTTCTGTTTATACTGTGTTATCATCCTGGGTGAGGGAAGAATGCTGCTTAGGGGTAGGGCCATACCAGTCTGGGACACATAATTAGAGTGTTCCATCATGTCTCTCTTCATAGACTCCAGAGAGGTACATCTCAAGTCATTCACTCCAACATGGACTATGACATAGTCATAACAGTACTTGCTAAATGACTTGAGTGCATGCATGATTTGTTACAAAGTTAAACTCTCAGGCCAATAAGATAAAAACAAAATATGCTTTCGACCAGTAGCTCCCAACTTGGATAGGTTGAATTCAGTTCTCTGTTCCCACCAAGTGCAAAAGAACCATTTTAATGTAAAATGAACTCGTTTTGAGCTCAAGTGCAGTAACAAAGGCTTTACAACAGAAATCAGAATTCCTGCTGTATCAGGAATCCTTGGAAATTAATTCACTAACCCTGAGAAATGTTCACAACACACAAAAACTTTACAAAACATGGAAATATTTTGGCAGACTCAAGAGAACTTTGGCAAGCCCAAAACAGCTTTTGCATTATCAGAGGTTAGGAAATATCAGAATACTGTTAAAACAAGCTAAGAGCATAGTGAGACTTATTGTTGATAATAAATTAAAAAAGTCTCTTACACTGGTTGATGATATACAATGTCTTGCAAACGTATATATTCAGTAAGGAATGATGCATTTGAACTTCAGAAAATGTGAAAACCACATAACTCTGTGGTTATCTATCAGACAAGAAGCTAGTAAAATTCTGCAAAACTCTAGATAAACTCATTCCCTTAAACACTAGTAGGCACAGAAAAATTAAATACATTACGGTAACATAGGTTCATATTAAGGTACCATAACATACCCATATAGTGTTGAAGCTGTTTAGTGTGAAGATTTCTTTTACACATAACATAAAATTTAAATGAGCCATTGTGATAATGGTGTAATTTAATGCTACATTCGAATGAGAGAAGGAATATCATGATAGAGGGCTATAAGCAAATGTTAAGCCACAATGAAAAGGCTCTGAATTTTGCTTTTATGTTTAGTCATTTCACAAGTAGGGCTGTAAAGGACTGAAGGCAAAAAAGTAATTGTATTTATTTCTTACAAGTTAAAGTTATAATATAACACAAAATTTACTGGATGACCTGTTAATGAATGTACAACAAACTGCCCTAACGTATGACTACAGCATAACTAGCTGTGTACTCTACAACCTGCACTTAATGAAATACGAATAAGGTTAGAAAAAAAACAGTATAGGACACAATGATTTCATTTAATCTAAATAAAACTTAAAATCTGTTTCATGCTGTGATGAAATTAGAACTATTAAACCAGCCTTTGATACGTTTAGTATAATGCAGTCGGAATATTGTTTATTTCCAATCAGTCTTGGGAAAACAATGACTTGTACATCTCACAAATATTTGCATCCTTTTCTATTCTTGAAAGTACATTCTGAATATGAAGTTATCCAAGTACTTTATTGTTAGCCACTTTCCTTACTGTACAGATTATACAAATTAATGTTACTATAATATCTGAGTCCTCAAATTAATATTTTCTTTATTATTAAAGGACTATACATTTACTGAAATATTATCTGCAAGAAAAAAATGTTTCACATTTATCATAGCTATATTTTCCATTTTTATACTTGTTTTTGTTCAAAGCTGAATTTAGAAACAAACATGATACAGACTTTTAAAAAGAGGACCCCTTTGAAGCACCTCCTGTTTATGGGATCATTGTTTTAAAATGTCGTATTCCCTTAGTTATCATTTCTGAAGTTCTTGTCTTGGAACAAACAAAAGGGAAGCTGTCATCCACAGGAACAAAGTCTAGCCGAGTTTGATAGGAGTTCTGGGGGTCCAAGAGGTTCTAAGATTTTTATCAGTCAAATCTGATTGCAGTTGGCAGCCGTGGAAGGAAATTTCAGTTGTTAAACACGGATGCAATGTTTGATGCTGCCCCTGGTGTACAGAGTTTTTACATTCTAAGTCCTTGCAGGATGTCTGTCATGTATTAATATGTATTTAATGAATATCAGTTTAACATGTTGGCATTACTATGCCAGCATTTGTCTTGGTAAGCTGTCTAGCTTGTAATCACTTGAGGAAAGCAGCAACTGTACCTAAACATGTTTTAGTGGAATAATAAAAAAGTGCAAACCTCCCCCTGTGCATTCTTTTCTATGTGTCCCATGATGTGAGCTTTAACATGCCACAAACAATGTAACAAAAAATTGTCGTTCTCATATAGAATCCATCATACTAATTATATTAGGATGGCAAACAGACTTTTTCATAATGGGCTGCAACATTGTTACTTAGAGATACAATACTGAAGGTATGTTCTATAAAATGTGGTGCTTAAACTTACTAAAGGCAATGATATGCTATAATCCAGCAGGGTCATGCAGGATAAATGGAGACAAAAAAATGTAGATGATGACATCAGAAAAGTAAAGCAAGCAAATATGCCTGATTGCATTCCTTCAAAGCCCTTGTACTGTGGCTGGGACTTACTGTTTATTTGAATCCATGATGCTTTCTTATCCTGTTCCCTTTCCTCACCCTGCTTTTGTCAGCTAGTGAGTTGAGCCACATTTATCTTTCTCCTGATTCCTGGAGTCACCTCACAGTGTTAGCACTAATCATTACAACTGTCTTCTTTCCATGACCTCGTTGCTATTTTTGTAAATCCCATGTCTATTAACTGGCTAATTTGTCAGTTTGCACTGATGATTAAGGGTGTAAGCAGTTAATAAATTGTTATGGTCCATGGTTTGATTCCCTTAGCTTCCATTTGCTTATTGTGTAACATTGGGAAAGTCACTTAACTGGACAGTGTTCTTGGGAAACTGGACTAGTTTCCTCAATGTTTTCCTGGAACACATTGTAAGTATGATGTTCCTCTCACCTATGCAGCATGATTAGTCACTGGCCAGGTCATGATGTCACAGACAATGATTTGGTTCCTGTCAGCTAGACATGTGGTGCATTGCCAGCAAGAGTGCTTTGCACTCAGTGGACATTGCCAGTGTGTTTGGGGTACACAAGCATTAAACAGGAAGTTTCCCATCCCCAGAGAGTATTTTTTAGATGTGATAAAACTAAAAGTTAAAAAAAAATGAAATAGGTAAAAAGGCAAAGACAGGTTAAGTGGCACAGAGGTGCCTTTGGTAGCATGGCTGCATTATAGCATTTGATTTTCCAGGTTTGGTCTTTGTTGAGTCTTTTTTTATGCAGTCTACATGTCCTCTTCTTGTCCATGGGGAATACTGATGGCTGCTTTGCTTTCCTCTCATATCACAAACAAGGGGCACAGGTTGTAGCTTCTGCATATGCCATGTCAGAGTAAGAGATAGAGACAGGGACAATGTGTGTGTGTGTGTGTGTGTGTGTGTGTGTGTGTGTGTGTGTGTGTGTGTGTGTGTGTGTTTCTGTGTGCACCTGTGTGTGTGTGTCTCTCTGTCTGCATTTGTGTATGCGGGTGTGTCCTGTGAATGGTTTATACCCCATTCATGTTTACATTCTATGTCATGTGCACAATCAGTACCGCGATGGACTCTGAATTCTCCACATCCCTGCATTGGATTAAGTTGGAAATCAGAGAATGAATGAAGGTGGCTTTTTCTGAATGGCAGAAGCCTTTTTCTTTACTTTATTTTTCATAACCATTCAAATTGCATAGTGCACTTTTTATTTGACACCAGTTGTTTTCTGCTTCTCACTGCTATACCACTTACTTTCACCTCCTCCCTCTGACCTTGGCCCTTTTCAATGATAGTAGTTCATTACTTCCTTACATTCTCCCCTTTTATTTTATTTTTCCACCTCTATCATTTTCTTCTGTTTTATACTTATCTTTGCATTTTTCAGAAATTCTGTCCAGAACTCCTCTCTGGGACTTTGTTTGCTGGCTATTATGTTGCTCTTTGTCTTATTGCCCGCATTTCTTTTTCCATATGCTAAATTCCAAGGAGCTTTTTTCTTTCTTGACATATATCCTTTTCAAGATTTTCAGGGCCTCTGTCTAGATCTTTTGTTCCCAGATATATCCACAGCAAATTAGCTACTTATATAATTTTTTTGGTTTGACATACTGTCTGCCCAGTACTCTTTAATATCTGATCTCCCACCCAAGTATTTTCTTGATCTTTCATGATATTTTGAGGACCTATTAGCATATATCTTCCCTGGTCAGCCACACTTCCATTAACTCTTCATTTGCAACTTTATCCAGTTTCCCTCTCAGATTTTCATAATGCATTTTACTTTCACCTTTCCCTTATTTTTTCCCATTTCACCATGAGTGTTTCCTTTCCCTTATCACATTTCTTTACCCGTATGAATGTCACAAGTATTCACAACAAAATGGATGACTTTAAATTTTCTCTGTTTGGAGGTTATTAATATGTGAACCATTAATGAAACCTGATTTAAAAATTTAAAATGCATGATAAATTACAGGCTCTACCTCTTTTCACTGGGAGGTGACCTGTTCTGTCTGCCCTGATGTGGATATTCAGGTCTGCCATTATCAACACCAACTCATGTTGTCCTGTTTTATCAAGAAGGCTCTTCAACTCCTGCCAAAATGCACAGACTGAGATTATGAATACTGCCCTACCTTTACAAAAGAGCCTGACTGCCATGAGTCTATCACTAATTCAGATGCTATTCCTGACTATCATCAGAAGACTCTACCTCGCCACAATTCTCACAACATTTCTAGTCTTTCCATGAGTAGTACGCTCTGATCCCAAGCTATGTGGCTTTGCTGTGGTGCCCTTCCATTTTGTTTCCTGGTACAAATAGTGTTCATCTTGCTCCTTACCATCATGTCATCCACTAAGCTGCATCCTGTCAGTCAACATGCATTGAGTTTAATGATCCTTCATTCATATTAAGCAGGATAATTGCTTTTTATGTCCAACTTTCATGCAATAGAGCTATCTCAAGCAACCCAAGCTGGGCATCAGCCAGCCAGTAGCTTATTGACCCAGGGCTGCTGCTCAGACCCTCCCACAATTAGCATGGATTCTTGGTATAGGTCAGCCAGGTAGGCTATATCCTCAACCCACTTATCCCTGACAAATATCAATGTCATATCAAAATATCAAAAAAAAAAAAAAAAAAAAAAAGAAAGAAAAAATGAAAAGGAACTCCTACCAACCCTTTACCTCACCTAGGTAATTTCTTGCTTCCACCTGTGATATTTTTGACTGTTTTTTTACAAATGTTGCCAATTGTGTTTGATGATATCTTAATAACTTAAGACACACTATGTTGTAAGTGTTACACTGCTTTTTGTACATATGTTAACAACGAAGATGTTAAATGTTTCCATTTTCTACTAGTCGAGGCACATTGCATTGCCGATCCATAGCTAAACAGTCCATTCAATACAAAAGGCAATTGCTCTGCCGTTAATTTATTTGTACTCTTGCTTTAATAACTGACCCAGTGGCACTACAGTGGTATTATCCTCACTTAATGCTGACGGTGCCTTAAATGGCTATAAGACGATTGTCTAATTGTGATTGTGTGTGAAAGGCAGGGCGTTATGAGCTGAGGTTTCTGCTCACCTTGTTGTTTAATTACTCCTTATTGAGTGACTCCTGATAATATCTTGTGGAAGAATATCACCGTTGTTTTGTTATGCTGAACTGAGACAACATTCAGTCTACATTATTCACCTTAATGCCTTGTAAAGCAGCACCACCAATGCCTAGATGATCTAATAAGTGTGGAATGCTATCCTGTCCCGCGCTATTAATAACAGCAATAGCACAGTTTGACTGCACTGTGTCAGCTGCTCTATCCTGTCCCTTAGTTATTATCTGTGCTAACCTGCAGGTTTTTGCCTCTGTGTATGCCCCCTGTAGCAAATCAAGTTGGAAAATACTTTATTATCTTGTGCACATTCCCTGACACTAAATTGTTTCTGTTTTGTTCTTCTCCTAGCCTTTTGACCAACTTAAGGCTCAGTCAAGACGGCCCTTGCTGTGATCTAATTCCCGCCTTGAACACCTAAAGGAATCCACTGCCCATTAGTGAAAGAAAGTATGCAGTATCTCCTCTCCCAATAGAATATATGGTATTTATACCCAATTGTACTGCTCTTTATCTACTGCCATAAGTGAGCATGGTACCATGAATGCCAGCCCCTACATCCCAGACTATTACCTCTCATTTTCTGCCTGCCATTTTGGCCTGCTCTAAAGACATTTTCCTACACGCAAAATTGCTGTACCCCACTGCCCTGAGTCCTATTGCTCCTTAGCCTTTCTTTTCCCTGTGCTTTTATTTGTTTTTTTTTTTTGTTTGTTTTTCTAGCAAGCTCATTCATTCAGGACCATAAAATACCTCTATTCAGACCTACAGTTTACTTATTGTTTTATTAGATTGTTTCTGCAACTATCTCATGCCTCAGGTGTAGCCCCACTCCATTTGACTTAATTCTGCTTGGGCTCACTACACACCCCACCCACCCCCCATATCATTTCCTTCATACCTAGCCATCTGTACCTCCCACCTGCTTAGCCCCTACCCCTTCTTGTTACACAATAAAAGTTCTTCCTGTCTAATCTCCCACACAAACACCCCACTCAATAAACAGCATACCCTTCTTCTGCTCATACACTTCATCTCCTCATCCTACTGGTACCTCCACCTTACACTGCACATACTCACCTTCACACCTGCCACACATAGTATCCTCTACTCTTCACACCTTCCAACCACTGCTATCAAGATACCTCTCTACAATACCAATGTACCCTCTCTCAACTACCTCTTTTCTGATACTACCACCTCTACTCCTCCTTCTGTCACTCACCTCACTAAATTCCCTTTTATCTCCCGTCCACTTCCCCCCTACTAATCCCAACAACACTGGTCCCCTAACTCTTCACCTATCTTTCTCTATTTTCCCATCCATCTTTTCTGCAAATAGCCCCCTACCTAAAATCCAAATCCCTCCCACCCAAACCTCTTTATCTAAATATAATACTAAATACTACACCCTTACTAAATATATGCTCAAACTCTTCCACCTCCCTAATAATATCCTTCTAGCTGGAGACATTCCCCCTAATCCTGGTCCCACAAATCCCACTCCAATCTGTAATGCTAGTCCTCCCAACTCAGGCATCTCAACCCCCCAAAATAAGCATATCTCCTTCTACTCAATGAATACTAGAAACATTGTAAATAGTCAGTGGGTTCTATGCCTGAATCTCCCACCACAATCCTGATATCATTGACCTGACAGAAACTTGGCTTAAACCCCAACACCCTGATAGAGACCTTTTCCCTCCAGAATATAGTATACTACATTTGTTTTGACAAAAAAAAAGAAGGGTGGTGGGGTTGCTCTCATATACTCCAACCACCTTACTATTTCAAATCTCAGAAAGTCTATCCCAGCCTTCCTCCCAGCTGAACTACTGTCAGTCAATCTGAAACTTAATATTCATGCCACCATCACCATAGTAACAATCTGCATTCCACTAGGGGACAATATTCCCCTTCTGGAAAATATACTCTCTCTCACTTCTCTCAACACATTCCCAACAAAACTATCACTCTTGGTGATGTCAGTATTAATTGGCAATCAATCTGTCCCCCAAACTCTTTTTCACACATAAATCTGTATGGTTTTACACAATGTATCTCTGATCCCACCCACACTAAACTCTCACGCAACCGGTACTCTGATTGACTGGATATTAGTCTCAAACCCCTCTAAGTACTATAACCCTGAAACGCTACCAAATTCCCTAAGTGATCATTCCCCAGTAAAAGTGCTTAGATTCTCACCTCACTTTGCCAAACCTCATAGGTTCATAACATGTCAAAAGCTAACAAATTTCCACCCCGAAACATTCAAATCTCTCCTCTCTGAAGTAAACTGGTATTTCCTAAAGCAACTCCCCCTACACAAAGCAGTCCAGTCTTTTAACTCCATCTTTCTTAGCATTCTTAACTCACTTGCTCCTCTCCGAACAATCCATGTAAAGTCCAATATATCCCCATGGCTGTATAAAGACACCCACATCTTACTAAAAAAACAGAGACACAGCATGGAAAACTTGGGCAAAAACAAAGCTCCAAGTTGACTTCCTGAAGTATAGAGAACTTAGAAACCTGGCCAAAAGACACATTTATACAGACAAGAAAAACATCTACTATAATCCACCTTCAGCCATGAAATCTAATCCCAAAATATTCTGAAACTCAATAAATGAAATACTACATCCTGGTTGTCCTAGCTCCTCCAATCTGTGCCGTGATAAGACACATGAAGAAATAACCTCCATCTTTAATACCTATTTTATTGACTTTATATCCAAGCTACTCAACCCCAACTCTAACCCCTCCACCAATAATAATAGCTCTAACTACTCAGACTCAGCTCCCATTTCAAACTGTACAAATAAATTTTACCTTAAACCAGTGCCCACCAGCTACATAAAATCTCTACTCTCCAAATTAAAACCATGTTCAGCATCAGTAGACAATATTCGCTCCTTTTTCCTACAACTAGCAGCTGATCCTCTTGCTCTCACAGTTTCTATCTTAAGCACTCCTTCTCTGAGTCTACAGTTTCTTCCATCTGGAAACAATCCTATACCTTACCTTTGCACAAAGGAGGTAACCCCTCAGACATCTCCAATTTCAGACCTATTGCTATACAGTCACTTCTCTCTAAAATTCTCAAATAATGTATACATAAACCAGTCATGCACTATTTACTCCAAGAAGATCTGCTCACAGCCACTCAACATGGCTTTTGACTAAGCATAGCACTACTACTGCCCTCTTGTCTTTCCTTAACTCTATTTCCCTAGCTAGAGATGACAAGAAACTTATCTCCTGCCTGTTCTTAGATCTCTCTAAAGCATTTGGTACCATCTCCCACCCTCTTCTTCTGCAAAAATTTACTAACATTAACCTCTCACCTGCTACTGTTGCATGGTTTGACAGTTACCTCTCTGATCGATTTCAAGCAGTAAAATGATGCTCTGCTCACTCCCTCCCCCCAGTTAAAATGGGTGTTCCTCAAGGCTCCATCCTTGGCCCATTACTTTTTAACATCTTTACCAATCTTCTCCACTCCACATGTCCTCAGTCATCTCTGGTACAATATGCAGATGACTCTACAGTTATCACCATAGCTAACTCTCCCTCTGAAATCATCTCTTGTACACATGTCTCCTTCAACTCTGTAAAAAACTGGCTCTCCAAAAACCAACTTATCCTTAACCCAAAAAAAAACAAACTACTACTTTTTCTCCCTAAAAAACATAACCATATCAAATCCTCCTTCTCAATATTGTTTCTAAATAACACCCCAGTTGAGGATGAACCCAGCACAAAACACTTAGGTGTCATTATTGATGATCAGCTTAAGTTTGACTTGCATATCAATAACTGTATCAGGAAAACTCATAAGAAACTTGGTCTCCTTTATCATAACAAAATATTTCTCACCAGAGAAGCTAAGATAACTCTCTCTCATGCCTATCTCCTACCTAGTTTACTCTCCTGCTGTCAAATTCTCACTAGTCTCAGCTCAGGACTGTTAGCCAAACTAGAATTCACCTATAACAACATAGCTAGATTTACTGCCCAAAATACTTATACGCCCCATCACTGTCTCTCATTGAAAGACCTAAACTGGCTTGAATTACCTCACCTGCTCCTTCTCACTCGGCTTCAGATTATTCACTCAGTCCTCTACCAACCCTTCTACTGTCCTACCCTCTCATCTCTAATCTCCCACTATTCACCCACCAGGCCTCTCTGTAGCTCCAGTCAAGGCCTCCTGTAAACCACAGACCCAAAACCAAATTTGGCTGCAATCTCTATAGCTACAACCCTACCAAAGCTTGGAACAGCCTCCCACTTGAAATTAGGTCCCTTGAGCAACAAAAACAGTTTAAGGCTGCTACCAAAGAATACCTGCAAAGTAAATGGACTTGCCACTGTAATCGTCCAACATAATCCTTCTTCCAACCCAAACTTCATCCCACCCCCCCCCACCTTCATACTATCTCAAATCTCACTTCCTCTTATCTCATTACTTAAGCACTGCAATGGATGATGTTAAGCTATTTCATAATTTGCTGATGTGTATATGATCGTTAATTTCTTCTGTACTAGTTATTGCACTCATGTTTTTTTTCATTAATTGCAGTATTGCTTATATGTTTTTTCTTCTTTTGATGATCAGTGTATAATGTAAATGTCAGCCTGTATTACTTGTCGGAGCTTTTCTCCTCGGGCCTCCACTGAAAAAGGGCTAATTATCTCAGTCGAGCAATCCCGGTCAACAAATGTAAAATAAATAAATAAATAATGTCCATTTCTGGTAACATTAGTCAACATGACCAAATCACCAAGAGCCAATTTTTACACCATTGAGTGTCTAACTCTAACATGGCATGGTACAATATTTCCTCCTATCTAGAGGATATTGTGCACCATAGTTAATACCTAAAGTGATTGGTCTAGACACCTACAGTTTCTGCTACTGCCCATGATGCCATTCAGTTTTGAGTTTGAGATGAGAACACCCAGCATGTTTTTGGGAGGTAGGAGGAGCCCTCCAGGGACTCATGGAGAACATACACATGCCACACATTGCCAGAGGTCAAGATTGAACCGTGTACTTTGTGCATGACAGTCGAAGACTTTAATCCTTATGTCAGCTGTAGTATTTATAAAGCCTGGTCATTTGCACAGACAAAAATATGAGGCAAAAATTGGGGCATGCTGCAAAAATTTAGACAGTTAGGAGGAAGGTACTGTACCCAATTAAACAAATTTAAATAACTAAATAAATATTTTAACTTGCTATATTACAAAATGGTGCACTGTTTCAAAATTCAGAATTGAGATCATGGCAGCTCTAATTCTATTTTCATAAAAGGTGTCAAATCATTTTTTGACAACCATTTCTTTATTTTATTTTATTTTTATTTTTTATTTATACTTTGTTGATCAGATTAGTCCCACAAAGCTAGTGGCCTCCTTTCAGAGAGAGACTCAAGGTAATATTTATACTACAAGGGAAAATTTGGCTATGGCATCGAGGGGATTTCCCCTTCTCATTCAAGTTGGGACATCCAGACATTCATGTGTGACTCTTGATCCTAGCACAGTGGCGGCTGAGAGGAGTTGCTCATCGTAATCATGACAGAGAGTAGTGATAAGGTTGAAACTGTTGTTGAGAGAGGGAGAGAGAAGATTAAAGAAATCAAATCAGAAGGTTTGTTTAAACAAACACTTTTTGAAGACAGTGAAATGAAGATTGTGGCAACACAAGAGGAAGTTATTCTTACAGCCAGTTGGTGGTCAAGCAGGATGGATTACTGTAGGAATTGATTCAGCCAGTGGAAACAGATCTATTCCAATAGTATGTTGCATTTACTAGTTGCCATCCATGATATCAAAAAAAGCCATAGTGTAGGCCAATATGTTAGGCTAGCAGGAATGATGTTTGAATTGGAAGTGTTTTTACAAGAGTGTGACAAACTGATGGATATGTTTGTATCAAGCGACTATCCAAAATGCCTAATTAGCAAAATTGGTAAAGACGTTTTAAAAAAAGAGGGAAAAAGGGCATTTACAAACCATTATTAACTACAGCAGCTGAATTAGACCTTTTGAACAATAGTGGTCATAAAAATCTGTTTTCTAGATCATTAATTTTAACATTCAACATGAGTACTGGAGATCTTCTTCTTCTTTCGGCTGCTCCCATTAGGGGTCGCCACAGCAGATCATCTGTTTCCATTTCTTCCTGTCCTCTGCATCTTGCTCTGTCACACCAACCACCTGCATGTCCTCTCTCATCACATCCATAAACCTTATCTTAGGCCTTCCTCTTTTCCTGTTACCTGGCAGCTTCATCCTTAGCATCTTTTTCCCAATATACTCTGCATCCCTCCTCAGCACATGTCCAAACCAACATAATCTTGCCTCTCTGGCTTTGTCTCCAAACCTTCCAACCTGGGCTGACCCTCTAATATACTTATTCCTAATCCTGTCCATCCTTGTCACACCCACTGCAAATCTTAACATCTTCAACTCTGCCACACTCCTGCCTTTTTGTCAGTGCCACTGTCTCCAACCCATATAACATAGCTGGTCTCACTACCCTCTTATAGACCTTCACTTTCATTCTTACTGGTACTCATCTGTCACAAATCACTCCTGACACTCTTCTCCACCCACTCCATCCTGCCTGTACTCTCTTCTTCACCTCTCTACCACACTCACCATTACTCTGAACTGTTGATCCCAAGTATTTAAACTCATCCACCTTCGCCATCTCTACTCCCTGCATCCTCACCATTCCTCTATCCTCCCTCTCATTCACACACATATATTCTGTCTTAGTCCTGCTGACCTTCATTCCTCTTCTCTCTAGAGCATATCTCCACCTCTCCAGGGTCTCCTCCACATGTTCCCTACTCTCACTACAGATCACAATGTCATCTGCAAACATCATAGTCCACGGGGACTTCTGTCTGATCTTGTCTGTCAACCTGTCCATCACCATTGCAAATAAGAAAGGGCTCAGAGCTGATCCTTCATGTAATCCCACCTCCACCTTAAACGTATTTGTCACTCCCACCGCAGTCCTCACCAATGTCACACTACCCTTGTACATATCCTGTACCACTCTTACATACTTCTCTGACACTCCCGACTTCCTCATACAATACCACAACTCCTCTCTAGGCACCCTGTCATATGCTTTCTCTAAATCCACAAAGACACAATGCAACTCCTTCTGACCTTCCCTATATTTCTCCATCAACAGTCTCAGAGCAAACATCACATCTGTAGTGCTCTTTCCTGGCATGAAACCATACTGCTGATTGCTAATCATCACCTCCCTTCTTAAACTAGCTTCCACTACTCTTCCCATAACTTCAAGCTGTGACTGATCAGTTTTATCCCTCTGTAGTTACTGCAGCTCTGCACATCACCCTTTTCTTAAAAATCGGTACTAAAACATCCTGACTGTACTCTCTTCTTCACCTCTCTACCACACTCACCATTACTCTGAACTTTTTCTCCATGAGTACTGAAGATATTAGGAAAATAATTGAAAAGAATTCGGTTGACTTTTCTACCAACAGTGACATTAAGGACACTTAAGAGGGAACCTGCATATTGTATATAAGAAAGGGAAGAAAATAATGAAAGAAGAGGGGTAAAAAGCAGGAGAAGAAGGAGAAAAATGTGGAGCGAAGAAAGTTAGGGTGAAGGAATGAGGTGGTACAAAGCTAACGGGAGGAATAATATTAGTAGAAGGATAAAGGGTAGAAAAAGAAAATTTAAAGAAAAAAATTAAAGGAAGAGGAAGAAAAAAAAGGAACAGATACATTAAAGTAGATGCTTTAAATGTAAATAGTATAATTAGCGATGTAAGAAGAACGATGGTGGATCAGTGGTGCAAAATAGTCCCAGCTGATTAGGACTAGTAGATGTCAGATTTTTGGAAAAAAGAAAAAAAAGAGAAAAGATGTGATTATTTATGGGGTAGAAAAACTGTGTGGAATCCCAGTGTTGAAAAATGTGTTGAGTTAGCTATGCTTTTTAACGGAGACAATATTATGGTGTTAGATCAGACAATTGTTAACACTGGGAGGTTATCAGTTATAGTTGCTACGAATAAAGCACAACTATTTAGAGTGATTATGATTTAAGTACTTACAGAAGATAAACAAAAAGAAGAGTTGCTTAAAATAATGGCCCCTTTGCAATTGTTAATATGAATATAATCATACTGGAAAATGATAGCTGTAATATAAGAAAACAGCAACATTTTAAAAGACAAGAAGAAGATTAGGAAAATATTAAATATTTGTCTTAAAAATAGGAGAAAAAAAGGAAATGTACATATATAAAGAATAATTTAAGACGATATTTTCAGAATCATTAAAGAAATTAGGAGGAGGAGGGGGTAGTATGTCTGTTGATTTTTCTGATCATTAATCAGTTTGGATAAAGTCAAAGTAAAAGTAAACGTTATTGTCATTTAGAACTGTACACTTATAGCCTAAACAAAATTTCACGCATCAGTTCAATTCTTGAGATTACAAAGGAAAGTGAAACAGCACATACAAGTAGAAGAATAAACATAAGTAACAAATGCAATACTACTCCCAATACACGCAAGAAAGAGCAGAAACATTTACTAACACTCATATATGAAAAGAATACCCTTCCCTGAGTTAAATTAGCTACCCTATTTAAAGTAATACAAAACACACTACAGATTAAACAGTTTCTAAGTTATTTGTCTAATATTGCACTTGGGTTAGATAATACTGACTATGGATATAATAAATAATATTGCACTTAATTGGAATATATGTAAATATATAGCGAACAAACAAAAATTGACTTATTATGTGTTCAAACCATGTGAGTAGTGACCGAGTTCAGAAGTCTAATCACTGTACAGTAGAAACTGTTACTGAATCCTGTAGTCCTACAGAAGATGTTGTGATATCCCCTGCCCAATGTCAGATGCTTAAACAGTCCATGCACAGGATGCGTGTTGTCTTGTATTATTTTGGTGGCCTTTCGCATGCTTCTTACAGAATGAAGATGTTGTATCGAATGTAGACTGGAACCTGTTACCTTCTCTGCAACCCTCACCATTCTTTGTAGCACCTTCCTTTCTGTAACTGTGCAGCTTCCAAACCACAATGTGAAGTTGCAAGTGAGGATGCTCTCTATTGCACCTCTATAGAAGGTGAAGAGACTATGGCATTCTATAACTATGTCAAGAATCTAAATGGCAATGCTCAGATCTGCTCTGAGCTTCAACAGAATGGCATTAAATATACTGATCCCAAGGATATTGCCAATATCCTGGCAGATTGATTTAGTGCCAACTTCACCCCCCTCTCACCCCCTAAAGGGCCCATCTCAATACCAAAAGATTGCCAAATTCCGGTGATCACGGCCACACAGGTAGAAACCGCACTCTCCAAAGCTAAGAATACAGCATCCATGGGACCAGATGACATCCCAGGCTGTGTACTACATAAACTACAAAATGAACTGGCACCTCACCTAAGTGTCATGTTTAATCATAGCCTCACCTCAGGCTTCATGCCCACTGAGTGGCGCACAGATACAGTTATCCCACTCCACAAGGGGAGATCCACCTTGGATCCCGGGAACTACCATCCCATCAGTCTGACGAGCCTGATCTGCAAGGGCATGGAATGCATTATCATGGAACCTATAAACAAAGACATTGGCAACCTTCATACACTGGACCCCACCCACTTTCGGTTTGTGAAGGGCTGATCTTGTCTCCTGAACCTGACTGACTTCTTTGAATCAGTCTCCAGAGCTGTGGACGAGGATAAGGTAGTCCACACAGCCTATCTGGACCTCGCCAAGGCCTTCAACACCATCCCCCACTCTGGAATCATAGATAAACTTACTAAGCTGGGCATAAATCCCTACATCACTCGATGGGTTGCCAACTGACTTACTGACAGAACCCAGACTGTAAAAGTAGCCAACTCCAAATCCAGCTCCAGACAAGTGACAAGTGGAGTACCTCAGGGTTCAGTCCTGGAACCACTCGTGTTTGTCATCTACTTCTCTGAAGTACAGGCCAACACTAAGAAACTCTGGGTAACAAAGTTCACAGATGACTGCAAACTGGGAGCAATTATTGAATCCCCAGATGATGTGGATATTCTACAAAAGGGCCTTACAGAAACAGATGCCTGGTGCCAAAGCCATGGGCTCAAGCTTAATGCCAAGAAATGTATAGTTATCCCCTTTGGAAAAAAAACATGTACCCATGAATTACCACATAGGTGGCAGTACACTAAACATCAAAAGTGTGATGAGAGACTTAGGGACACAGGTGGACAGTGGTCTCACTTTTGATAACCACATCACCACAACAGTCAGAAAATCCTTCTATGTGGCACACCTCATCACTAAGGGCTTTTCATCCAGAAAAAAAGGAGGTCATTGTCCCACTGTACTCATCCATCATTAGACCCATTATACAGTATAATGCCCCATTTGGTATGTACCTCACAAGACATCTGCAACAGCTGGAAAGGCCACAGAAATACCTCACTAAAAGAATCACAGACCTATGCTGACCATCTAAAAAAACTCCAGCTATACTCTGTGGCATATTGTCTACTCAGAGGCAATCTCTGCTTAACATACAAGGCCATGTTAAACCCTGAGCTGTTGGACAGGCTCCACTTAAAGAAATTCCAGTCCCTCAGATCCTCATGCTCCAGGGATCTAAACCTTGTCATCACAATGAACAAAACATGCTGGAGGGATAGGTTCCTGACTCAGAGACTCCCCATACTCTGGAATAGACCGCCCATATATGTCAAACAGAGCACCTCCTTGGCCTTCTGCAAAAGGAACCTTGATGATTGGATGGGAGATAGAAAATTCACCCCGGGGATCATGTTAGTCACCCTGATACACAGGGGCCCAGAGAAGTAAATATTGTGGGAAGAAATATCCAGGGACTTGTTGTGGCTGGGCTTGTATGAGCCCTGGGGCCGATATCCTAGTACTAGCTTATGAACCTATGAACCTATGAGGGGAAAGCTTAGTTTTTTTCAGCCTTCTATATTAAGATAAGGAAAGGAATTAAAAATGAAAGATAAATATAAGGAAGGAATCTGAGAAAAATAATCAGATGTTACAAATAGGTTTGTGTATAAAAATTTGACAGAGTGGTGAATTGTGTATAAAAAGAAATGCAGAAAGGAATATGAAGAAGTAAAGAAATAAATCTTTAAAAATACTAAAGAGAAATATAACGAGACAGAAGAAAAAGAAAGTGTTTAATGGAATAAGAAGAAAGAATATATGAAAAAAGAGAATTGTATGAATGGAATAAGAAGAAAATATTCTAGTTTTAAAATGCAACAGAATTAAGTTCAAGGTAAGAGGAAAGAAGTATCCCTGTTTTTTTGGAAAAAAAGTTAAATAAAAATGCGATTATTGAGAAATTGATAAATGCAGATGGGAAGTTTGTAACTGGGTGGGATGAGACTAACAGAGGTTTTTCATTTTTAACAATGAAATATGGAAAGAATAAGAAAAAAATGTGAAGATAAATGGGAATGTGAAAATGTTTCTGAACGGGACAATAAAAACTCAAGAAAAGGCATTATTATAGAAGAGGTAAACGACATTTTGAAAATGGCGAGAAAAAATTTGTCACAAGGTATAGATGGAGTAGATTATAAATTCTATAAAAGAAGGGATGAGAAGCAAATTAAATTATGTACAAAACTATTAAAGGAATGGAAGGAAAGTTATTTTAAGGAAGATGAAATATGTAAAGCAATGATAGGGTTAATATGGAAAAGAGGAGAATCTGGAAATTTAGGTAATTGGAGACTGATTTTTAACAGATTATAAAATGCTAATGAAAATAATACAAATGAGATTGTAATTTTTTTAAGAGCAAATGGAGGACTGGATTATATGAGATAGCAAAGAAAGTGATAAGTGAAATATTAAAGTTGGTAAAAAATAACATATTTTACAAATGAAGAGGGAAGGAAGTAAGAATTATAGTTGGTGAAGTAGAAAAAAGTATATGATGTAATGAGAGAACAATAATGGGAAGTCCTAGAAGAATATAATATTGATAGGTTGATAGGTTGATAGGTTCATAGAGGGTTACTAGGCTAACATCCCAAGAGCCCTTACAAGCCTAGACATATTTGTCCAGATTTTCCCCAAATGCTGGTGGTTAAGTGAGTAAAGTTCACAGAGATAAGGGTCTTTGGTAGCTAATACCAACTTTCTCTGTCCAGGATGAATATGGGCACCACCCCAGGAGTGAATCCGTGGTCACACATCCATTGATCTAGGTTTTGTTTGAAGAGGTTCAGGGAGGGGCTGTATTTCAGATGAAAGGGAAGCTTGTTCCAGAGAAGTGCCAGTCTCTGGGAGCTGTATCTTTCTGTCCAGCATGATCTGTTCATGTCAGGGGCTAGATTAAGATCCCTGGACTGAGTGAACATCATGCAGTTTGACTTACAAATGTGTAGCATTTCCATCAGGGCAGGGGCAGAGACTGAACTGTAAACCAGGCACAGCTCACCCCTTAGCAACCTCTAGGATACAGACCACAGTGACAGGCTTTCAGTCTTTCTACTTAAGACTTGTTTTGTGTACACTGTAATGTCTTGGTGAGAAACCTCTGTGGTCTCTTCAATTGTTGCAGATGTCTGGTGAGGTGCATGCAAAAGGGAGCATTGTACTCAATTATTGGTCTGATGAGGGCCATGTATAATGGAATTAAAACATCCTTAGATCTAGACATGATGCCTTTACTTATCAAATGTGCCACATTAAAGGATTTCCTTACTACTGTGGATACATGGTGGTCAAATTTCAGATTGCTAGCAAGCTGGGTACCCAGATCACATACCACTGGGTCTACACTTGGGAGAGGGGGCTGTCTATAATGTAATTAGCAGGAATGTCAACTTTCTCACAGGGATATAATGCACTTTTTTGCATTTAGCTTTAATCCATGGCTTTGGCACCAATCATTTGTCTGTTTTAACTCTGCAATATATTAACATCATTGGGGGACTCAGTGATTGCTTCCAGTTTGCAATTATCAATGACCTTGGTCAGCCACAGGCCATCCAAGTTTGCCTGGATTTCTGAGAAACAACTTCTGAACAGTAAGGGGCCCATCACAGACTCTTGTGGTATGCCACTGGTGGATGGTCTTTTGCGAGAGGTGAAATCATCCACTCTGACAGTATGTGTTTTGTCAGTGAGCCAGTTGGCTATCCATCTGGTAATGTAGAGGTTAATTCCCATTGGGAAAGTTTTCCTATAATACCTGGGTGGGGGATTGTGTCAAATGCCTTGGCTATGTCAAGGTAGGTAGTATGCACTGTTCTTTCCCTTGTCCAGGGCCTTGGTGACCTCTTGAGGAAGTCAACCATGTTTAACAGTCATGGTCTACCTTAAACGAATCTGAACTGGATTGGGTCCAGAGATTGGAGGTTACTTATGTCCGTGTTAATAAGGTCCATAGTGATTATTTCCATGGCTTTGCAGATGAGGCTAGTCAAACTTATGGGCCAGGAATTCCCAGGGTCAATTTATGGTCCCCCTCTGTGCAGAGTGACCACTGTTGCTGTCTTCAATTCCAATGAATAATAGCCAATTTCCAGGCTGTGGTTAAACAGGGGTCCAAGTGGGTCAGCTAAGTCATGTTTTAAGTTGTTTAAAAGGAAACCTGGGATGTTGTCTGGTCCCATTGATGCCATGTTTATGGCATTGGAGAGCACCAAAATGACCTGCTATCTTGAAATAATAGGTTGAGAAATTGTATCAGGTATAATTTGGGGATGACTGGAGGGGTCAGAGGTGAAGTGTGCTCCAAATCTGTCAGCAGGTTGGCTATTACATCCGGTTGTGTATGGATGGTGCCATCCACAAGCAGACATAGTTAAAGAATGCCTTGTGATTATCCTTAGCTAGAGAGGCTATTTTTACTTTGTAATTAGCTTTGGAGGACTTGGCATGATCTCTGATTTGTTTGTTTAAGCTATAGGTGAATTTCTTCATCTGTTGGACAGCACAGTGGTGCAGTGGTAGCATTGTTGCCTCACAGCAAGAGGTTCTCTGGTTCATTTCTAGTCTGGGGTACCTTCTGTGTGAGGTCTGCATGTCCTGTCTGCATTTGTGTTGATTTCCTCTGGGTACTCTGATATCCTCCCACTTTACAAAGACATGCGTCTGGGGTGTTTCTCCCCATGCCTCCGCTGAAAATTGGCTTCTTTCCAAATTGGACTTTCCTGGTAAATAAATGCTAAATAAATACATTGAGCTTGTTCTTGGGCATTAGTTGTTTTGTCTTGTTGTACAGCCTGTTTATACTAGGGGCCCACCAGGATGGCTTGTTTTTCTTTTTGGCAAGACCTGGCATTAATCCAATCAAGTACAGCCAGTTCTATAAAAACTGCTTAAGTGGTTATACAGGACATTGATGTACACTTCTGCATAGGAGTCCATGTTATCTGTGTTTGCTGGGAACTTTGAAACTTCTTATACATCACTTAGTAGGAGACCATTTGTCTTTGAAAAATTCTTAAGTGTTTTTAAGCTTGTTGTGGTATCTGGTTTTGTAATTACATCAAACAAGACTTATTTATGGTCTGATCTTACCAGGAAGACATCACACCGGGGGACCAATGCTCTCTCATGTTAGTGAGTACTATGTCCAGGACATTTGAGCCTCTTGTGGTTGTGCTGACTAGCTGTTCCAGAGCATTTGCATTGACAAAGTCCAAGAACCTCTGAGCCAGCATGTCTTGGTTCTGTATATTTCCCAGTCTATAATAGGATAATTAAAATCAGCAATAAGTAAGCTGTTGGACTGTAAAGCAAGTGATTCCAGTAAGTCCAGGTATGTGGTATGCTTTTCCTGTTTCATGGTGGCGAACTTTGTCTATAGTTAATTGGAGATTGGATAGCTCAAGAGAGTCATACTTTTTGACCAGTCTCGAGGTGTACTTATTCTAATTAAGATGAATACACCTCCTTTGTTTTTTTCACACTCAGTTTGTGGTATGAATGTATGGAAGGCATTGTAACCCTGCATGACCGGGGTGCTTTTCATGCCTTGTACCATCTCTCGGTGACTGCACAGACCTTAGCATCTTCCAAAGTTAGAAATGCTTCCAGGGAGTCTTGTTTAGACTACTGGATTAAGCAGCAGTACCTTGAGTTTATCTAGAGGGGATTTTTTATGTTGGGAAGTTGGTTATTTTGACACTTCCTAAAAAGGCAGAATGGGGTGGCTAAGGCCATTGTTAATATCCAAAAGCCTAGAGGAGATAGGTGCAGACCATCCCTGGCAAAGAAGTGTGGCCTACTGACCATGTCTTCCCAGTCTGACAGACAATGGACCCCCTTAGACTGACTCCAGAAGCTAACCCACATGTTAATGTTAATCATTTTTGTCTGAATCGTGGCATCATTCATGGAGAAGGTAGAACTCTGCATAAGGCTAGGCTTATACCTGCCTGTGTCACATAATCTGAGAACTCAGTCGTGTCTCTCTTTATATAGTCCAGTGAGGTACATCTCAAGTCATTCAACCCCACATGGACTATGACAGAGTCATACTGCTTCCTGTGGTTGCGTGACACGAGTGCTTGAGTGACTTGATGGAGCCTGCCACTTGACAGGCAGCTAACTGTAACCCACTCCTTATCCATCCTGGTGAGGGGAGCATCCATGTGTCTTACAATAGAGTCACCTATAACCATTACATTAAGTTTTGTGGTATTACACCTTATAGGCTTATTTGTTGAGCCACTGGTGTGTGTGTTATTATGGGTTGTGGTTGTTTTTGCATTGTTATGTGTGCAAGTGGTTTCCATTTGGGAAGCCTCCAACCTTTTGGTAAGTTATTAGTGAGTACTTCCACATATGTGAGTTTAAGTGCCATGTCCTTATTTAGTGTAGGAAGTGCGCTGGCAACCTGTTTGGCATTTGGTTTGTCCTTATGTGAAAGTCTTGCTTCTAATTTCATAGTGTAACTACATCTCTCACTTGAAGTATTTGTTGTATTTGTTTCAGGAGTAAGTAGTTATCAGTATATATGAGACGATTGTTACATTGCCTTAGGATGCCCATGTCTATCAGACTGGCCAGAGACATGATGGGAAACTGCCCGTCCATGACAGCAGGCGCTTACTATATGCTTTATTAGGGAGATGAATGGGTTAATTTGACAGGACTATGCTGGTAGCACTGAGACTACAAGAGGGGCTTATATTTTGTGTAGGATAAGGTTGATCAAAAAGGCAACACTACTCAGTGTGCAATTTAGTTGCTCCTAGAGCAGCAGAAAGCTTGGAAGAGTTTCACTGACAGCTGCTTAGGGAAAAACTGTGCTTCTAGACTTTTGTGTCTGTACAAGGCACTGTTAACAGGCACTGTTAACCAACACTGCATGAAAAGCAGCATTATGTAAATGTGAGGCTTAAATGCAAACAGAGAGAAATAAGTTTTAAGCTAACTACCAAGCAGGAAAACACACAATAAGACTTCCACCATCAATCCCCAACTCAAACAGGTTAGACCAGCATACTTATGCCACCAAGGGGCAGAAAAACACCTTCTTAATTTAGAATTGCTGGTTTGGAGCCCAACAGTAACAAGACTACGCAAACTACCTACAGCAGCCCTACAACTAACAGATACAATGTAATACAGTGCAAGTAAACACTTAACTACTTAAAGCAGAAGTAGACAGTACCATTTTTTTCCTATAAAGTGCATGATGAGCAGTTCTGAGAATCTATGCCAAAGCCCATGCAAATGCAAGGCTTAAATATGAGCAAAGAGAAACAAGTTTTAAGCTAACTACCAACTGGGAAAGCACACAATAAGCTTTCCACCAGCAATCCCCAACTCAGACAGATTAGCTCAGCACACTTCTGCCACCAGTATGCAAAAAATACCTTCTCAATATAGCTGGTTTGGAGCCCAAGTGTAACAAGACCTCACAAACTACCTGCAACACTCGTACAACTAACATATACAAAGTAATATAGTGCAATTAACTACTTAAACCAGCAGCAGACAGTAACATTTTTTTGAAACTACTAAAGTACAGTCACAGTATATAAAAGAAGTGCAAAAAATACTTACAGCCCTTTTGTGTGCTTCCCAACTCAGCTAGACCAGGCAAATATCTACTGCCACTAGATGAATAATCTCAGTTCTGTCAATGTACGACTGATTAGGATAGCATATAACAAAAGTCTGAGTAACATATTAGAAATTGATATATAACAGAAGACATTCAAATTAAAGGGGTGCAAGACAAGGTTGTCATTAAGAAGTGTAATTTTTGCCTTACTTATGACTTCAGTTATGAATATGGTTAATGAAGGAGTACAAGAACCAAGATACACGCATGAAGAGGAAATTAAGAAATCCCTAATGATGGTATATGCAGATGATATGATATTTATTACAAATACTAATAATTGAATGGCAGAAATAATCTGGAAAGCAGAGAACTGTCTAAAGTGGATAGGTCTGAAAATAAATTTTGAGAAAATTAAAGGTTTTGGAAGACTTAGTTAAGCTGGGGTATATTTTCATAGTGAAAAATAGAAATTTTAGGTATAAAATTTGCAAGTTATGAAGATATGAAAGAACAATGGAAAGAGTGTTTAAAGGAAATAAAGGATATGATTAAGTTATAGAAATGTTTTAATTTAAGTTTTAAAGAGAAAGCATGTTTATTGAACAGTTATGTATTAGGTAAGTTAGGATATCTGGGTTTGGTAATGGCTTCCCTATGGGAATTAGAGAAAGACATTTTGGTAATGTGTATAGTTTCTTTAGGGGGGACAAGACTGAACCCAGTTAAAAGTGGAATTCTATGTAATAAGGTGAAAGAAAGGAAGATGAATTTAAATAAATCATATAGTTCACATAGGGTCTCTATATTTATATAAAATATTAAGAGGTAAGATATATGAAAATGAAATTGTAATAAATAAATTAAATCAATATATGAATATCTGTGGCAAAAGAAAGAAAGTAAAAAGAAAGGAGGCAAGAAAAAGGGGAAGAATGGAAAATAAAAATAGTGGAATGGAAAATAAATGTGATAGAGATTAGATATAAAATAAAGGTATTGTATGAAGAGATTATGGTAAAATTATTTTATGCTAATCCTTAAGAAATTTAGATATTGTGTTAAAAAGGCTACTAAGGAAAGAAGGAAAAGATGTAAGGGGTGGAATGAGGGACAGGATTTTTCTTTGGAGATGCAGGATTTAAAACATTACCAGTAAAAGGAGCAATGAAATGCAAGGCAATGGAATATATGACTTGTTTAGCACGCGAGATAGAAACTATGGAATATGTTTTTATAGACTGTAATAGGGTTAAGAAATTGTGGGAAAGGGTATGGAGGACTGAAGAAGGGGAGCAGTTCAAAGGAATAAAAATAGACAATGTTGCATATGGAAATACAAAAGAAGATACAATTTGCATGGCTATGATATATCAATTGTGGCAGGTTATGATAAAATAAATGTTATGTGATAAAATATGGCATTAGAGAGTGATTTGCAAAAGAATAAAATGTTGGTTGTGACAAAAGGGTAGGGAAGATAAAAAGTAACAAGGAAAACATGCTATTATTTTTATCTATTTAATTCTCTTTTTTTGACTGAATTAAAGTTTATTTGTGGATGAATGTCTTTGGATAAAAAGTTTATGTTTTAATAAAGGCCCCCTACTCTTTTCAATAGGTACTAGATCTTTTATATCCCCCTGAGCTACTACCAACTTAAGCAGATGGGACCTTGGTTTAACATCTCATCCAAAAGATAACATACTCAGAAGTGGTCTACAGTGTCAGATATACAGTCACCTTGTGTGTGTGTGTGTGTGTGTGTGTGTGTGTGTGTGTGTGTGTGTGTGTGTGTGTGTGTGTGTGTGTGTGTGTGTGTGTGTGTGTGTGTGTGTGTGTGTGTGTGTGTATTTATTTTTGTGTGGAGGACTGCTCTTCATTAGGGATTTGATGTATACTGGGATCTTTTTCATAGCTAATACATGGGGTTCAAGGGAATGATAAGAAAAGTGGAACAGCAGCCTAAGTCTTATGGGTACTGAAGCAGTGTATGGTAGTAAAATGGTAGCAATGTTTGTTGACAAAACATCGGTTTCCCAGTCAGTATATGCTGCAGTCCTCAGCTTTGGTCTTGGGATTTGGATATCTGGTCACTAGTGTAAGAAATGGGAGTCGAGAATCCATGCCACACTGGTGAGCTTGAGAAGACTGACAATCTGAAACAGCCTCTCCATACCACTGCTCTGGCTTCGAACTGAGAGAGGTGAAATTAAGTCATCCCGCCTTCTTAAAAGATGCCCATTTATAGCTTCAGCTGTAGTTGTTATGCACACTGCTTACTGGCATGAGGCCTGTATCTTGTCTAGGACATGCTTGAAGGATTATGTCATCCAGATGGCCTTAGAATATTTGTGCTGTACTGGACTCTGCAACAAGAGGCAGGGAAGTTATGTCTGTCCTTCTTATTCTGCTTCTATTATAGCTCTTACTAAGGGAGGCAGACAGAAACTGAGTGAGTAAACGTAAGTCAGCTATGTCTGACTGAAATCGTTGAGTTCATAATGAGATGTGAGAGTTGTCATAAATGGCATGTTTTCATTTATTAGTTGTGCCATAGGCAATTAAAAATGCTACAGCTCAAAAGACGATTACTATCAATGTGGCCTTTCATTCCCTAGGCAATGCCCATATACGCCAGAAAATTCTTAATGATCAGTCATATTTCTTCTGTGGCTATCACTATTTACCAATGCAAAGAGCAACATTAGTTGAATATCTAAGCTAGAGCCTCATTACATTTTGTTTTAAGGAAAAATCTTTATTATCTTTCAGCCAACATTTGAAGACCATGTATTCAAAAGATTCTGATAGAACCCAGATCTCTTATACAATTCAAATTATAAAGCTTGTCTTTTCTAAATAATATCAATCGCCTATTGTTTTTTTTTACCTTTGTTCAGTCTATGATCATGAACCTGAGAATGAGATTCATTGAGATATAGTATACTGCACTTAAATACAATGCTTGAGCACTGTGCTCCTGCCAACAGAGGCAAAAATTGGATATCTAGATGAAACCATGCAGGTGCTAGTTGTGCTTCATAGGAAGTAAATTAGCTGCAGGACAGAGCCATATGTGGGTTTTGTGGCATCTGGTGCATCTCCCTTATCTGGCACCACCTCCTCACTGAAAAAAGGTGTATACCCCTCTCTGGTTGCGGAGAAAAAACATCCTCCAAGCTTGTGAGGTCAGTAGCTCAAAAATTTCTTCATAATTGTAGCAAACTGCTTGCTTCAAATGCAAGAAGCTGGTTGCTACATTGTGTTCTCAATGCCATACACAGAGCGCTGAAGCAATAGTGCTTCAGCGCTGATTGCAAATATGATACTGCCCATCTTGCCCTCCCCCACTGATACATTGAGCTGAGGAGCAACTACACCTCTTCACTCCACCCTAGTTGCATGTCTGCTGCAGAACAACTATGCAAAGGACCTAGACATGCAGTGAAACTGTTCAAGTATGCACAACTGTGCAGTGAAACTGCTCAAGTGTGCACAACCATGCAGTGAAACTGCTCAAGTGTGCACAGCTGTGCAGTGAAACTTTTCAAGTGCACACAACCATGCAGTGAAACTGCTCAAGTATAGGCAGTAAAAGTCATACACAGGAGTGCATATACATGCATTTGTTTCTTGTTACATTGCACAGTCACACAAGAACACAGAACATGAAATCACACACAAATATCTCAGTATATATCAGTGGTGACATGAGCTTTGCTGCACATGCTAGTTAGTCCCTTGGCAAGATGCAGGACAGTACAAAAAACTACAGCAAGCTAAGTAATAATGTGAGAATTGCAGTTCTATAGTGTTCACAGCGTCTGTTAAACACATAAAACAGAAGGAAATGAGCATACAGGAAAGTATGAAAAAGGGGAAAAGGAAGCAGAGGTGGCACAAATGAATATATAGGAGTTAGCAGGATGGAGGAACGACATTTTATCAGGGATGGGGATCTGTTTATTTTTTAATTATCTAGAGAGAAGAAGGGGGGGCTAAAAGAAAAAGAGAGTAGGAAAGCTGGGTAGCACAGTGTGCGGGGGCAGGTAGACATATCTAAAACAGTACAGACAAATGGGTGGTAGTGCATCCTCTAGGATAAGAAGGCACGGGATGAACTGAGACAAATATAGGAGAGATTAAAAGTGGTAATACCTGTGGCTGGTGACAGCTCTTAGTCCAGGTTATACAATTCATCACCTTTTTTTAAATCCAAAAACAGTAAGCCGAGGTAAGGCTCCAGAATCCAAATAGTTGAACAGGTAAATGATTCAGTCTTCAGAAAGTAGTAAAAAACAATGCCTTCTTTAATGTCACACAAGCGCTTTCACAGAATGCTTCATCAGGTGTATATAAAAAACAATCAGCAGCACCTCTTTAAATACCTTAAATTTAACCACATGACTAACAGATCTAATTAATTTAAAGTTATATACTTTCTAAACCAAAAATAAAGATAAATGAAAATAAAATATATACAGAAATATATGCATAAATTTATATATTCACAACTGATATAGCTGTTTATAAAGGTGAATATAAAATACAGTCTATATATATTTAATTATGTGTACAAAAAATATATGTATATGTATACAGAAATTGCAAAGGCGCAAAAACCTCTTAAAATATATATGTACAGATATATAAGTTTTATTACATAAAAATATATATATAAAATTTATATAGTTATGAATACTATGTATTCCATAACTGCTGTATATTAAACTAAAATCTTACTTCTATATTTACCTACGTAATCCCCTTCTTTTCAAAATGGGCTTGATGGGCATACTATCATTAAGTCCATGGCCACAATTGGCCCTCAGCATAACTATCCATTTGGCCTCTACCTCTTCAGTTCTATCCCTAACATCCCCACATCTCAGATTCTCAAATGTCCTAGAAACTATCATAAATTTAAACTTTCTATGTAGGCAAGACAGATCGCAGTCTAAGAGAAAGAATCAGAGAACACATATATCATATAGGTAAGAAGTCTGATTGTAATGCCCTGTCTAAACATGTTTCCAAAGAGGGAGAACAGCATAGGTTTAAATTTATGATAGTTTCTAGGACATACTCCTTGTTTTCCCGCCTTTGCTCGACTAGTTAAGACCAGTATACAGGCTTTGCTGTATTCTGGGCTGTGTGTAGTTCCTGTGTTGGCCATTGCCTTACTTGGATAGAAGGAAGTTTTTGAGCTCACCAGTGGGAGTGGGGAGCCTTGAGCAGCCTATCTGTCCCTGGGGGAAGTGATCTCAGCACTTGAGCTGTAATTCATTGGTTGCCTTGGACCATTTCTAGCTCTTTTCAAGTTCCTGTATAAAAAGGCTATATACCCAAGCAGAGCTCCACGTGGTCCTGCAGAGGGTCCTGGCTACAGAGAACTGAAAGAAGCGACCACTTTCCTGATTTAAGTACTTTTGGCTTTTTATCTGCATTGTCCTCTCTGGCTTTCATTTAATAAGATACAACTGTTTTGTGTTTTTGCTGTATTCTAAAGTATCTGCACTTAAAAGTAGCATTTTGGTCGACTCTGGTCGAATATTACTGTTTTTGCTAATTTAATTGCTGAGGCTGCTCACTAAAGTGTGCTAGCCTGTGTTAATCGATTTTACTGTTTGCCTAACTGCATTTTGTGTTCTTTTCTAAAAACAAAAACAAAAAAAAATACTCCTTGTTTTCCGACTAGTTAAGACCAGTATACAGGCTTTGCTGTATTCTGGGCTGTGTGTAGTTCCTGTGTTGGCCATTGCCTTACTTGGATAGAAGGAAGTTTCTGAGCTCACCAGTGGGAGTGGGGAGCCTTGAGCAGCCTATCTGTCCCTAGGGAAGTGATCTCAGCACTTGAGCTGTAATTCATTGGTTGCCTTGGACCATTTCTAGCTCTTTTCAAGTTCCCTGTATAAAACCATGGCGCTTTGCAGTCGCCCTAAGCGCGCCTGAACAGCGGTTATACAGGTGTAAACTATTCTATACAGGTTTTAACTTAAGTCTGCTCTTCAATTTTTCCCTTAGAAGCTCTACTCAGTCTATCTAGCTGTATATATTAGCACTTGTTTTGAACTTCTATCCTTAGCAAGCACTCATAATAAAACCAAGCACTCTTACCCTAAAGTAAGCACCACAGGCATCCACTACCTGTGAATACCCACTTCCCTTATAATATTCTAGTATGTCGAGTGGTGGACCACTAGCATCCTCTCTTGTTCAGCTGGTTAATCTGGGAATCTTAAGACAATGTTACAATTGTCTCATGTACACAGACAACCCTCTCCTCCTTCCTACTAACACATATACTTGTGAGAGATGCAACTATATAGCCAGACTGGAGGCTGAACTCTCTCAACTCAGGACTGGCAAGACCAGTCAGGAAGAGATGGTACCCACACCCAAAGCAAAACCAGTCACACATATAACCACCACCAATGCAAACCAAACACATAAAACACAAAGACATACTCGGAGGCTCTTGTAAAAAACTTACCAAAACAACAGAGGCCTCCAAAGCAGACACCCAGAAATACACCCCCACAAAACACAACACCTACAACACATACCTCAAGCAACAGGTGTGTCACACAATCACAGCCCCTAAGGCAAAACACTATGCCAGAGACATTAGTAATAGGTGACTCTATAGTCAGACACACCGATGCTCCACTTACCAGGCTAAATAAGGAGAGGGTAACGGTGAGCTGCCTATCGGGGGCTAGGATCCGCCACATTACACACGCACTCAGGTCACTCCAAAGCAAGTACAAGTATGATTCAGTCATTGTCCATGCGGGTGTGAATGACCTGATCCCTGGACTACATGAAAAGAGACATTGAGGAGCTCTCCGATTATGTAGCCCAGACTGGTATGACCCTGACCCTGAGCAGCAGCCTGCCTTCGCCAAGAATGATGCCTCAGTACAAAGACAAAATGATCAGTTTTAACAATTGGCTTAATCACTGGTGTCATTCTAGGGGATCCAATGTCTGTCAGCCTGGGATGATATGCTGGACAAGCTGTTTATGCATAAGGGATGGCTTGCACCTGTCACCACTGGGCTTCGGATACTGGGCTCTTGCCACCCCATAGTGCCTTTTTAGGCAATGCTCAAAGGACAAATCAACCTCCATAAAAACAAAAATGGAAAAAATTAAGGGTAATGCTGCTCAACGCCAGAAGTCTAAATCTCAAGATGCAGGCACTCAAGCACTTCTCAGTATGGAGAACATCGATGTCTGTGCAGTAACTGAAACCTGGTTCAAGGCTCCTGAGAGCACTCCAGTGCTACCAGGCTATACCTCATATCATGCCTCAAGTTCCAGGCCGAACCACAAAGGAGTGTCCATTTTCATAAAGGACACCTACACCTCTCGATTGGTGGCTACTCATGAAGCATCAGAAACCATACAAGTTTTACTCACCATAGGCAAAACTGCCATACAACTGGTCGCATGTTATAGAACACCCTCCCAATCCCAGGAATCCCATCAAGCATTCCTGAAAACACTGGAGGATATGAATGTCACACCAAACACCATCATATTGGGTGACTTCAATTACCCCAACATAGACTGGGCCCACTATTCTAGCCCTAACACCCTAGCCCAAAGATTCCTGGAATTCATAAACTCAAATGCTATGGAGCAACTGGTCACCTCTCCTACGAGGAAAGATAATATACTTGACCTGATTATCACAAACATGGGGTCCAAATGCTCCGCACCGGATATAAACCCCTCACTAGTAAGATCTGATCATAAACTGATCACGTTGGATGTACATATCCCACCCCACCCCAGAACAAAAGACTACAGTGAAAAACTTTTCAAAAGCTGACTTTGCTCCTTAAGTCAGAAATGATATCCTTTAAGCCTACTGGGTTAATGGAAACCACATCCCAAAATGCTGAATCCTTCACAAAAGCCTTCTACGGACATCTCCAAGAATGCATGGATCAAGCAATCCCAACTAAAACCAAGACCCTCTCCACCAAGGTTTGGTCGAGCCCGGCTATAAACAAACTGTACAACAAAAGAAGGAAGCTACTGCAGGACAAAGCCAAATCCCACAAGGGAAAGGGTTCCCTGATCAGCACAAGTAAAACTCTCATAAAACATCTAAAGCAAACTTTGAGAAAAAGATTGCCAAGGATACCAAAGACAATCACAAAGCCTTCTTCAATTATGTCAGAACCTTGGGAGGAAATTCTCAGATATGCTCTGAGCTAGTACACAATGACAAAAATTCACTGACCCTACTGACATTGCCAACATTCTGGCAGATAGGTTCAGTGCAAATTTCTCCTCCCTCACCCCTAAAGATGAAGTAACTATCCCTGCTGAATGTAACCTACCAGTCATCACAGACACACAGGTGAAATCAGCACTCAACAAGGCAAAAACACAGCATCTATGGGACCCGATGGTATCCCGGTTGCGTGTTACGTGAACTCAAGATGAACTAAACCCGCCCCTAAGAACTCTATTCAATCTTAGCCTCACTACAGGATATGTACCTGAACACTGGCGACAGCAACAGTGGTCCCACTCCACAAAGGGAAATTCTACTGACCCAGGTAACTACCGCCCATAATTTTCACCAGCCTGATCTGTAAGGCTATGGAAAGAATCATCATGGAACTCATAAATGGCGACATTGGGGATCTGCAGACCCTTGATCCCACACAGTTCGGTTTTGTAAAAGGCAGATCCTGCCTCTTAAACCTGGTTAACTTCTTTGAGACAGTCACTAGTGCCATCGATGAGGGCAAGGCTGTCCACACTGCCTATTTGGACTTAGCTAAGGCCTTTGACACAATACCACACTCTGGCATCATTGACAAGCTCAGCAGCCTAAATGTAACTCCATATGTCACAAGATGGGTAGCAAATTGGCTAAAAAACAGAACCCATAAGGTTAAAATTGCTGGAGCCATGTCAGACTCAAAACCCGTCACAAGTGGTGTCCCACAGGGCTCTGTCTTGGGTCCACTCCTATTCGGCATTTATTTCTCAGATGTGAAAGCAAATATGGAAGGATTATGGCTGACAAAGTTTGCAGATGACTGCAAACTGGGTGCCATAGTGGATTCACCTGCCGACACACACATCCTACAGAAAGGTCTCACTGAAACGGACAACTGGTGCCGGAATCATGGCCTCAAACTTAACGCCAAAAAATGTATAGTCATCCCCTTTGGGAAAAACTAAGTACCCACAAACTATCACGTAGACAATAACCCACTGAATACGGAAGATGTAATCAGAGACCTGGGGACTCAAGTCGATAGTGACCTCTCCTTTGACAACCATGTTGCCAAAGTGGTCAGAAAGACATTCTACCTTGCCCATCTCATCATGAAGGGGTTCTCATCCAGATCAAAGGAGGTCATTGTACCTCTATATTCCTCCCTTGTCAGGCCCATGATTGAATATAATGCTCCATTTGGGATGTATCTCACCCGGCACATGCAACAACTGGAAAGACCCCAGAAGTACCTCACCAAGAGGATCATAGGTCTAAAACATGTGCCGTATCCAGCTAGATTAAAGAAACTCCAGCTCTATTCAGTAGCATACCGCCTGCTCAGAGGTGATTTGTGCCTAACATACAGGGCCATGTCCAACCAGGAATTGATGGACATGCTCCATCTCAAAAATCCAAATCCACCAGAACCACACGAGCTAAAGATTTCAACCTCTGCACAAATATGAATAGGACATGCTGGAGGGATAGATTCATAACACAGAGGTTACCCATACTCTGGAACAAAATCCCAATTCACGTGAGACAGAGCCCTTCATTGGCACTGTTCAAGAAAAATCTCGATGCATGGATGGGAGATCGCAAGTTTACCCCGGGAGTGACCTCAGTGTCACTACTAGACAGAGGTATAGTTTACTAAATAATAGGGTTCCACATGTGTCACTACTAGAGAGGCGCAACTATATAGTATGGGGTGGCGTAAAGCCACATCACTGTTGGCTAGGCTTATAAATGCCCCCGGGCAGATAGCCTAGTACACTACTATGAAACTATGAAACTATTTGAGAGTCTGAGATGTGGGGATGTTAGGGATAGAACTGAAGAGGTAGAGGCCAAATGGATAGTTATGCTGAGGGCCAATTGTGGCCATGGACTTAATGATAGTATGTCCATCATGCCCATTTTGAAAAGAAGGGGATTACGTAGGTAAATATAGAAGTAAGATTTTAGTTTAATATACAGTAGTTATGGAATACATAGTATTCATAACTATATAAATTTTATATATATATTTTTATGTAATAAAACTTATATATCTGTACATATATATTTTAAGAGGTTTTTGCGCCTTTGCAATTTCTGTATACATATACATATATTTTTGTACACATAATTAAATATATATAGACTGTATTTTATATTCACCTTTATAAACAGCTATATCAGTTGTGAATATATAAATTTATGCATATATTTCTGTATATATTTATTTATTTTCATTTATCTTTATTTTTGGTTTAGAAAGTATATAACTTTAAATTAATTAGATCTGTTAGTCATGTGGTTAAATTTAAGGTATTTAAAGAGGTGCTGCTGATTGTTTTTTATATACACCTGATGAAGCATTCTATGAAAGCGCTTGTGTGACATTAAAGAAGACATTGTTTTTTACTACTTTCTGAAGACTGAATCATTTACCTGTTCAACTATTTGGATTCTGGAGCCTTACCTCAGCTTACTGTTTTTGGATTCAAGTTTGTACAGAGGACTTTAGCAGAGGTATTTGGTGTATATTGGGCACAATTTTTGTACCTTTTTTTAAATGCCTGATGATTGGGGTCCAGTAGGTGTTCACTAAAATGGCTGTGAAAGTGAAAGAGCATTATATTTTTTCCTTCTTGCACCATGCAGGTACTCTCCTGTGCACTTACAGAAGTTTTCATCCTCCAGAATATTTTCTGTAAATGGTGATACTTTCACAAGGAACAAAATTATAGTCTATGAACCATGCTTACAAAATTTATTTCTGCAGGAGTGAAATGGTGCAATGCATGTATACATTCAAGTCTGTGGCAAAAGCAAGAGGCCATGAGCTGGCAGGGATAAGCATAGGCAGGTAGCTGTACCTTAAGCCACAGGCGCAGCAAAAAATAAAAGCAATGCATAGCATTCATGTAAGCTGACCTTACCATTTTTACCTGTGTGTGCCATACAAATATAAAGCTAAATAGCTTTGCTAGTTCACTACTGTTTTGTATACTAGATTGAAGATATTTGAAATGCTGTCTTGCAGATTTGGGCAGCAGTAGCATTTACCAATTTAATTATTTGTTGACCAGGGTAGTACTCGGATCCACATGGACAATTGTCAGATTCAGCCCCAGGTTACAGGACTTCAAGCACAAAGTAATTAAATGTACAATAATAGTAATTTTGTACAGAAATATTTAGACATGAAGATGTTATATGCAGTAAAATTAATGCTGTGGTCAAAATAGCACAGTTCTGTAGAAGGTAGAATAGCAACATTATTTGGCTACACATGCAGTCTGAGTAAGCAGACAATACTTTGATAACGTTCTGTAAGATGTTGTAAGGACGAGGCACATAGTACTGTGAATGTGTGTGATATGGTTTACTATCAAAATGTCGATCGCCCATCGTCAAATGTACATACTGTCGACTCCTTTATGCGAAAGCTGTAATGCCGAGTCCTCAAGATATCGAACTAAAACACCGAACGTCGACATGTCTGACCACTACACCACAAAACAAGTGCTACCATAGGTCCAACGGGGGGCAAGATTTTGCATTTCGAATATCGGTGTTCGATATCCCAACAGTCACTGTTCGGAGTTCGCGTTAGTGGTTTCGACGATGGGCAATCGACATTTTGATAGTAAACCATGTGATACACTGGTTTTGTCTACCATGTTAAGGATGTATACCCATACACTGATATTCACATTACAAAAGGCAAAAAAAGGAGCATATATGTATGCCTTCATGTGATGTTCTCTTTTGTAGATTGTACTTCAAACAAGATAGCCCTCTACATTCCTTTCAACCTAAGAGTGTTGTCTCATGATGGTCAATACAAGAGTTACATTCCTTCACATATGTACCTCCCCCAATCTAGGAGGGCAAGACCATATCATATCAGTAGTCCGTAGATCATACCTCTCAACCTCTTAGAGCAAGAAATCTGGACAAAGGTCCAAAAAAATTTGAATTTTTAAATATTGCTCTTACAAACTTAGAAAGTTGATAGAATAACAGGCTTTGCATTAGCATGAATTTTCTGAAAGGTATAAAGTCTGTAGGTCAAATGTCTATCATTATTTTCTAACTTCAGCCTTTAATGATTTGCCACTAATTTTCCAGAAAACCACAATTTTATGAAAAACGGACCAAAAATATAAGGCAAAAATTTGGACATTCTGCAAAAATTTGTACAGCTGAGAGGTATGCTGTAGATTCATAGGTTCATAGGATGTTACTAGGCTACTGACCCAAGGGTCTTAATAAGCCTAGGCAATAAATCCCAATATAATAACAGATGAGAGATATAGTCTATGCCCAATGTTTTTCTAGCAAGGGCTACCCATGTCCAGGAGAGAAACTGGGGCAATCCCCAACAGAAATTTATGGTTTCCCATCCAGTTTGCACTTAAACAGGGTCATTTAGGTGCTCTGCTTGATATGGATTGGAAACCTATTCCAGAGGAGTGGCAACCTCTGAGACATGTATCTGTCTCACCAACAGGGCCTGTTTATGTTGCGGGCTAGATTGAGGTCCCTAATACAGGTGACTCTAATCCCATTTGACTTAGGATGTGCAGCATTTCCATTAGATTTGGATCAGAGATAGCTATGTAAGCCAGACATAAGTCACCTCTAAGTAGTCTATATGCCACTGAGTACAGTGACAGTGACTTCAGTTTGTCCGTATAAGACATGTGTTGGAGACCGTGAATTTTCTTAGAAGTCTCTGAGGTCTCTCAAGTTGCTGCAGGTGTCTGGTACGGCACATATCAAAGGGAGCATTATATGCAATAATAGGCCTGATGAGGGACAAGTACAGGAGATTTATAACTTGTTTTACTCTTGAGGCGATGCCTTTGCTAATCAGGTGAGTGATGTAGAATGCCTTCCTCACTACAATAGGTACATGGGGGGCAAAGTTGAAGTCCCAGTCAACTTGTGTTCCCAGGTCTCTCACTACTGATTTGGTACTTAAGATATTATTGTTTATTTTATAATAAGCAGGGACATTGTTTTTACTGCAGGGAATGATTAATTTAGTTTATGACCATGGGTTTGGCACCAATCATTGGTCTGTGTAAGCCCCTTTTGAAGTACACTAACATCACTAGGGTATTCAGTGATAGCACCTAATTTTCAGTCATCGGCAAACTTGGTTAGCCACAGCCTGTTTTGGCCTGAACTTCTGAGAAGTATATGCCAAATAAGAGAGAGCCCAACACTGACCCTTGTGAGACCCCACTGGTGACAGATTTGTCTCCCACTTTGAGTGTTGTTGATCTCTGAGCCAGATTGCAACCCACCTGACAACATAGGGGTTGATATTCAACTGGGTTAGTTTGTCAATGATGCCCGAATATGGGATAGTGTTTAAGACCTTGGCCTAGTCAAGAAAGGCTGTGTGCATGGCTTTGCCCTTGTCTATGGCTCTGGTTATATTCTCACAGAAGTCCACCAGACTTAGCAGGCATGACCTGCTCTTAACAAAACTGAACCAAGAAGGATCCAGGGTATGGAGGCTAACTATATCCTTATTTATGAGGTCCATGATGATTCATTCCATTGCCTTACAGATGAGGGTGGTTAAATGTATGGGTTTACAGTTACCCAGGTCTGTTGCTGAGCTGCCCTTGTGGAGGGGGATAACAGTTGCTGTTTTCCATTAAGTAGGGACAAAGCCAGTACTCAGGCTGTGGTTGAAATGAGCGCCTAATGGAGTAGCTAGCTCTTGTTTTAGAACATTAAGAATACAGCCTGGAATGCCATCTGGTCCCATGGCAGCTGTGTTCTTAGCCTTGGAGAGAGCATTGATGACTTGCTCTTTGGATATTCAGGGAGGAAGAGATAATGAAGACATGGTTTGTGGTATGCTTGGGGGGATAGGGGGTGAAATCTTCACCAAACGTGTCTGCTAGTAGGTTTGCAATTTCCGCAGGGTCAGTGTGTGTATGATACCATCCACAATTAGTTCAGCACACATCTGAGTCTTACTTTTTAGGTTGCGTAGTTAGCTGAAGAAAGCCTTACGGTTATTCTTGGCTTGGGTTGCTAAATTTTTCTCATAGGTGCTCTTTGAAGATTTTACAAGTTGTATTATTTGCTTGTTTGGGCTGAGGAGGGTGCTCTTCCAGTTCTGGGATCTCACTTGTATTTTTAGATGGCAACTTCTTTCACTTATTGTGTAATTTATTAATGCTAGAGATCCACCAGGATGGTTTGTTTTTCCTTGAGGATTGTGCTTTAGTCCCATCCAGCACCATGTTTGCGTTTTGCAGGTCTCTGGTGTTTAGGTCAATTTTTGCAGAGTACCTCTGCATATGAAGGTTTATGTGTTGGGTGCATATTATGAATACGAGTCATGGTATATGGGCTGACAACCTGTTTAGTGTTGCTGTTTTGGGCATGAGAGCGCAGTGATTCCAGATTGTTAGTGTAGGAACTTCTCGCGTAAATTGTACTTGAGTGATTTAGGAGTACGGGGTTGTCAGTTTACATGAGGCAGTTGCAACACTGCCTCAAAAAAAAGCATGTCCCCCAAGATGGTAGGAGAAACAGAGGCAAACAGACTGGTAACTCAGCAGATAAGGTGAAAAAGATGGGGGTATCAGGCAGTGAGCTATTTTAGAGTGACTAACCTGAGGGGTGTACAGTAGGGGGTCTATAAAAGAGGGGATCTGTATGGGGATCTATAGGGACTGATGTTGATAGGTAAGAAGTAAAATTTCTGCTGGGTGGTTCACTGAACAGCTGAGAGGCATTACAGAGCTGCTCTGCTAGATAGCAGCCAATTCTAAGGGAAAATACTTCTATTGATGCTTTTGTGTCTATAACTGCCAAAGGTTACCCCCTCTGCATGGTGGTGCATGATGGTGCACTACATGCAAACAAGAGCAAAGGAGCTAATACAAAGAAACCAATGAAAAACCTCAAACTGAGGATTGCACCAATGAAATAGTTCAAACTGAGCCCTGAACCAGAAACCTTCAATTAGATAGTCCTACTGCATGTTCCTGCCACAAGGGTACAGCAGGGCTTCTTCAAAAAAAGATGTCCCAATTTTTAATGTTCAGTCTACAAAAAAACTGAATTTAGCCATTCTGAATCCAGTCTATGCTATGGACAACAGAAGTGCAACGGAGCAACAGAAAAAAAAAGCAGGGCATTTTTTGTAATTAAATAAGAAACAGTGTAAAAGCAGCATAGTTTTTCTTGAATTAATAATAGCAACAGAATAAAACAGCAGAAACGGATCTTTTCTTAAATTAAGTAAAAGCAGCAGTTGGTGTGAAATACAGTCAAAGTGCAACAAATGCAGTAGTAAAATACGGGTCTACTTTAGATAAACGAAAACACAATCTCTCAAACGCTCATATGAGCGAATAATCATAACATCGGAAATGATATTTTGGGATTGCAGTACAGTGAAGAGTGGGATATTTGCCCTTTCCTCACTGTAGTGTGACCTCGGAGTAGGAATATATATTTAGCAGGGGGTGTGGGGGGCACAGCCCCCCAAAATACAAATTTCGATGTTATGATTATTTGCTCATATGAGCGTTAGAGATTGCGTTTTCGTTTAGCTGACATAGACCCTAAAATATAGTGCAGCAAACAGCACAGTTTGTGTAAACTGCTGAAGTACAGTCACAGTATATAAGAGAAGTGCAAAGAAAAATTACTTAGAGCCCTTTTGTGGGTCTTCCAGCTCAGAAAAAAACAGGTAAACACCTACAGCCACTAGATGAATAATCCCAGTCCTCGTAATGTAAAAGCACAGTAAGAGAGTGTTGGGAGTGAAGTGCTACCACAAGCAAACTTAAAGATATGGCTACAGCAGTGTACCCTAACAGCTCATAAAAGTGTGATTATTAAATATATATCACTTTGTATACATGAGTCAAGGGCCACTCAGTTGTATAGAATTTATAAAGGCACTAAAAGCAAGATAAGCCAATAAAACTACATGCAGAAATCTCAAGTGTTTCCTCAACCTACACAGACTATGTTACCCAGTGCACTAGAAGGAAAATCCACAGAACTTGATGAGAAAACAAGTGTTTGTTAAAGTGTAAACATACACAACTTCATCCAGCAGCTAGCTAGATAATGAATTCAGATGAAGTAAATCAGTACAACAGAAAAAAAAGCGGCAAAATGCACTTTTTCAGTATAAGCACAAGGAAAGGCAGATAAATGATTCAAATAAAAATTCAAGATAGCAGCAGCCCTGTAGAAATGGAGGAGCTTATTAAGCTCAATTTACAGTAGGAGTGGGAAGCTTAAAATCACCAGGTTTAAAAAGACTGAAAAACAGGAGCATGGATAGGAAAACCTAGGAGAGAATTATCAGCAATGCTATGCCTTATGCAGGCTTGAAACCTTCAGACAAAGACAAAGACCCAGGGTTTCACTTTGTATTTAAGTATCACTCAGGAGACAACTCAAATTAACCAGTGGAAAAAAAACGTGAAATATGAGCTGCAAAGATTTCTTAAAACAGAAAACAAAATGGAGCAGGTAAGACAGAAAGCAGCTGTATCAGTCAAGGACAAAAAATATAGCTTTATTTTCTCACCCAGCAGGAAATCATCAGTAGTGCTATACCTTATGCAGGCTTGAAATTCTTTAGAGAAGCAGTAGTTGCCAAAGGGATCACAAATTTTGGCAACAGGGATGACAGCCTTAACATATACGCACATCTTGTGCTTGATTGGCAGGACATCTTGTGAGCAGACTCCATCCAAGTTACAGTCCTGCATTCATACTCTATCCTTATCAGTGAGTACCACAAGTCCCAGTGTCATGAGGCAAAATAGTTGCCACAGATCACAGTCACATAGGGGCATCCCAAACACATCAAAGAAGGAGGTTGTGTTTGGCATAGAGTACTCATAACCTCAAGACCACCGTCTCTGTATCAGGGTCATGGTCAAATGGTGGCAACATTACCCCATGCCATGAGGACATTGCTGATATAGTCTCTATATACTCTCTACATGTTCTCATACACAGTACTTATGAACTATTGCTGTCCACATCATCAATATGTATCACTCTCCTTCCTGTCCTCTTTCCTTAGTCATTTAGTGGTTAAAAAATATCTGTATAGAACTGTTGAG
Organism: Protopterus annectens; assembly: GCF_019279795.1. Lineage (NCBI taxonomy): Eukaryota > Metazoa > Chordata > Ceratodontiformes > Protopteridae > Protopterus > Protopterus annectens. The sequence continues at coordinate 1,782,375,295 of NC_056729.1, forward strand.
TTTTAAGTTGCTTCTCCCCCTACCTTCACATGGATTCACCCCATCCCTGCTGTTACCCATTCTACTTCCTTTTGTATCTGCTTTGGGGTGTATCACTCCTCCTTCTCCTGCTCTCAGTCCAGCAGTATTTTCTTTCTTCTTTCCCTGTCTTACATTTTACATAAATCATTACATATTGCTCTAAATCTCAGCTAAACTGTGCTTTTATTTTCCATAGCAACATTTTGGGCATTTCCCTTCCATAATTGCTTCCTCCCTTTCTGTCATCTAGGTATCCCTCAGCACCACAATTCTCCTCCTTTATCCACATCTTTTGCATATCTCCTTAAGGACCTTTCCTAGCCCCACAAGCGTCCTCTAAAATCTTCTGCTTTTCTTCTGTCCCCATGCCACGTTTCCCACCTACTCATCTTATGTTTGGACAGCTTAGTATAAACATGGCAAAGTGATGCCAACCCATCCAAGTGAAGTAGAGTTGCTCCCTAATTCAATTCAAATGTAACATGGACAATTGGATGAGGAACAGGAAATTCATCCCTGACTTGGCACCTGTGTCTCTAATGGACACAGGCAACCTGCAAATGGTTTATCTCCCAGGCTCCTGCATGTAAATGTTTCATCTGTCAAGCCCCTGCTTACACTTATCAAGTGTACCAGAACTTGTCAAAGATTTGGGATGCATGGTTAGGCTTAAAAAGGCCCTTGTGGTCATTAGCCTAGTAAACATCTATGAACCTATTTAGCAGATACAATTAGCAGAACTTAACAGCGTTTATTATAGAGATACAGGGAAGTGTTATCACTAATGACTGCAGTCGCCTGTTATAGCAAGGAAGTTACAGGATTGGAGGAAATGCATCAGAGAAGAAAGAGAAATACAATCATTATGAGACACTAGTATGAATTGCTATTGTTGTTAGTTACCTGTTGGAGAATTTATTATTGTTATCAGTTATATGTTGGAGTGCTGATTATTGCTATAAATTTCTAGCCAGCCAAGCATCAGACTGCATTTTCTGTATCACAATTAGTTTTTGTGGAGGGCAGAGCCTAGATGGCCAACTGAGAGCAGTGAATTTTGAGAGCTCCATAAACTAGTATAATAATATAGGAAACTTTTATTATTTTCAAGTTTAAAATGCCAGAAATCTATAGATAAACTACTAAACTACATAAATATCAATTTTGGTGGAGATATACAAAAATTTTCCTGTCAAGTAACTTGGAGATATATTGAGTCACTGAATATGAACAACTCAAACATTTCCCATCCAGATGCTGCATTGAAAAAAGAACTGCAGTTGATGATATCTACCTTACAGGAACTGTCTTTGAAGATGGGTGGCTTTAAAAATTACTTAGAAAACATCAAATTAAATTCTCAAAAATAGACTGATACTCTTAAGGAACTATTACAGCAACACCATACAAAAATAACAAATACAGAGACTTCTCTAAATGACATTGAAGGGAGACTCAAAGAGGAAGAATTCCAAAAAGAATTTCTGCTTAAACAGAATACATGGTTGCTTAACAAAATAGATGACTTAGAAAACAGGGAAAGGAGAAACAAGATAAGGATCTTTTGTCTGCCTGAAAACACTGAAGGAGAAGACATTATTTCATTCTTAACAACCTGGATTCCTGAATTTTTAGACTTAAAAGAGGGACTTTCATTTGGAATTGAAAGGGCGCATAGAGCACTGAGGAAACCTGCTTGTAACTCAACAAATACTCCACCTAGATCCATAGTTATAACATTTCTTTCATTTCTGGACAGGGAACTAATATTAAAATCTGCTTGGAGAAAATCACCCTTAAAATACAATCGAAGCCTGATAAGGTTTGACAATGATTATTCTTCCAGAATACTAGAACAGAGGAAAAAAGACTAGCGAATAATAAAACTGTCGAAACAAAACAACATTATAGCACAGCTGGCCTTTCCAGCCAAGATAAAAATACTTTTTGCCAATGAGATGAGAACCTTTAATGACTTAGAAGAAGCTACTATATTCATCAAAAACAACAATATAGTGTCCATCCCATAAGAAATGGAATGGATGGCCCCTACTCTTAAAAGAATAAAAGAAACAAATCCTTGGACTGATGCTAGATCGAAGAAACAAAAAAAAAAAACTGATTCCAAGATAGCTGTCCCAAAAATATAACTCTTACAACTACATCTCTCAAAGTATCAACTGATATGGTACATTACTTGGCATCTGTTTTTATTAAAAAAGGAGGGTTTCTTAAACAACTGAGAAACAGTAATGATTTATTCAGAATGTTCAAAGAGTCCAATAATTCTTCAAAAACAAAGGTGGGGCAAGATGGGTAACTATTTACATTATATATAAGCCAGACAAAGCAACATACAATACAAACTTAGAAGTTTCTATTCTCCTACTTGAACTCAATGAATACTTATCTTGTTCATTTTTCATTGATTTTACTTATAATAATTTAAGTAATTAAATAACTAATTCAACAAGGTACCATTCATCAGAGTTCAGACTCAAATGTAACAAATTAACATCATATATAATAGCAGTAACAGTAGAGAGTTTTGAAAAATAAATGCTGTCATGGAGACTAATGCCTTCTTCAGTTAAGTATGATTTAGAAATGTCATGTATATCCTGGTTAAATAATAGTAGCAAGCTCTTAGTACAAATGCCATCATTATTCTGTCTAAATTTAGTTAATATCAATTATGGCAGGGATCACAGCTACTAGTGCTGTTTGATCAATCCTGATATGGTGTGCGTGGATGCACCTGTGTCTGGCAGTCAGTACAAATGTCATTATTTTTCTGTCTAAACATAATTAATATCAATTATGGCAGGTATCATAGCTTCGAGTGCTGTTTGATTAAGCTCGACATGGTGTATGTGGATGCAGCTGTGTCTGGCACCTGTTATATTTTGCCACTTTCGTCTCTGGGAAGCTGTGGGTTGCTGCTTGTGATCGAGGTTTACTGATGCTTGTGTATTAGGAAGAGACATTTGGTGTTTTAGCCTGGATCCAGGGGAAGGGGGTGGATAGAACTGTGATTTGGGATATTTTGGCAGGGAATGGATTGTTTGTATGTCTGCTGAGTGAGAGGTGGGAGAGCTGGAAGAGTGTGTTGTCCCTTGTTGTGACGGCTTGTTGGGAGTTTTTTTTTTTGATGTGCTTGTTCTCTGTTCTTTTCCTGGCTGCTGCCTCACTGAAGGGGAGGGAATTTAGACTTGAAGTTGCAATGAAGTGAAGCTTTGCTTCAGGTGCATCACGAGCCTCTGGTATGCAGTACACAGACACACTAACAGAAACAGATGCTCCCAGGTTGCTATGGTAATGGAGACAGAGTGACAATAATGCTTAACGGCTCTGAGGATCCTCAGAGATGATTCTCAGCAATGACATTTTTGGTTTAAAAAAAAAAAAATATATATATATATATATATATATATATAAAATAAATATATATATTGATGGTCTCCCAACACTGTGTTTAGATCATTAAGTTGATTCTTGTTAAAAAAATAAAAAATAAAATAATTAGCACAATTTAATATTTAAAATGTATTTTGGTTCAAACACATTAAGGATTTACATAAGAGTGGAAGTCTGAGTTATTGTGAAAGACTAAGAGCACTTGGTCTTGTCCAGTACCCTTTGCAGTGATCTGGGAGGTGAGCTTGCTCAGACGTGTTGGGCATATAGGGATAGCTGATTCTAGGGGTGTTTGGGGTTGCTGGGAAGTACTAGAAAGTCATCAGATTTCCTTCATGGAAAATTCTGTGGGAATGGAAGGTGTGTTGAGTTGCTCACTGGCAGAGTAGCAACTGCATGGAACAGGCTGGTAAAATGGAGTAGGACAAACATTGGTTTGGATATTTTAAGAACAGCCTGGAAACATACCACATGAACTAATGAATGGTATTCTGACAAAAGTGGATGGGTATTGTTGCCCGTGCTTGAAGTACTGATATGTGTGTGTGCAAGGATGGAAATAAACTTATAACAAATAAGAAACTAGAGGAGTCTCATAATTTAACGTCTATGGACTGTATAAACATGCTTGGAAGGAGCTAATAATAAGAATAAACATTACAGCTTGTGGTCTCTCAAATAACTAAGCAACAGCCAAAAAAAAAACCATACACCCAATAGTTATGTAACGTATGATTTTAGTAAATCTAGACATAAAATATATAATAGTCATATAAGATGAAGCAGTCTGCTGATTTTAGATATTAAAGTCAGGATTTAATAACATGGGTTTGTGTATAATAATGCTACTGTCTTAACTTGTCATAAATGACATACACTACACTGAACACCAAGGGTAAGCATGATGGTTTTCTTATATAAGTAAATATGCATAACAAGTCATATGATTGCTTTAACTTGAATTGTAGTTTTTGTAACCCATCTTGACCCTATATAATACTTAAGAAGTTACCAAGGTAACTAATGTTTTATTGATGACATCAAACTGACAAAGTTGTTCAAGAGAAACAATAGAAGCCTGAACTTGAACTGTCACAGAATGTAATAATCATATTCTGAACAAACAGTATTAAATTGACAATAGACACTCAGTTTAATAACATGGGCTTGAGTATAATAGCACTACTGTTTTAACTTGTCATAAATGACATACACTATATTGAACATCAAGGGGAATCATGATGATTTTTCTCATATAAGTAAATGTGCATAACAAGTCATATAATTGCTTTAACTTGAATTGGGGTTTTCTAACACATCTTGACCATACATAATACTGATTATGCAAAATAGAATTCTGCCATTTAATTCTAAAAACTTTCAGTATATGTCATAAAATGGCAATTTATGAATATGGAAAGGGAACTTGTAATCATTAATCACAATAAGTGAATTTGTTGTTTTTAACCTATAATTTCACTAATTTTATAATACGAAATGACAGATATGAAAATCCTTATGTGTAGGAAATGGGGGAAGAGGGATCCACTGATAATTAAAATGCACTAACTTTCATCAATGTTTACATAAAACAAACATGATGCTTTAAGTAAGTTAGCAACAAACAAAATGATTACTTAAATGCTGGCAAACAATGAAATATAACTTCTGATATATCCAGTAAAATACATTGTATTATAAACATTAGGTATAAATATTATTGCCATCTATTTATATTAAGTAATAAGTTTTGAAAGACTTCATCAATATGGGAGAATATGTTAAATAACTGTGTGCTATAATCTTTTACTGAGGTTTTATATATGATACATCCTACTTTACTATGGTTGAATTGCTTATCATCTATATTTAATGTAAATATTAATTGCTTATACAATAAGTAGACATTTATATTGTATTTGAATTCTGTCTAATCTACAATAGTACTATATCTGTTCAAAATAATACAAATATCGCTTATTCCTATTACAAATATTCTCCATATGATACTTCAATTTATGGAGCTCAGATGTTCTGGATTGTCAAGGTATGAGTGATAATCTGATGGACTTAGGGTTATCCATCAGATTAGGAATGATTTTCATTCCATGGCTAGTGTTGATCTTAGTTTTTTTAACATTTGTTAATTTAAATTTGTTACTTCACAAAAACATTTTAGTATGCCTAACCAAAACATTACTTTATTGGTAAATATTCAAAGTATAAAACTGATAATTTCCTATAAAACCTCAAACATGTACTTTATAGTTATCAGAGGAAAATGATTAATAGCCAGAATAAAACAAAAAATAGTCTAAGTAACCTAAGATGAATTTAACTTTATTGTCTTTAAATACCAATGGCTTAAACAATCCTAGCAAGATATCAAATCTACTGAAATCTTTGAATTGAACAAAGCACAAATTGTCTTCCTTCAAGAAACTCATTTCAAAACAAATGACAATTATAAATGGAATCCTAAGGAATATATGATATTGGTGCAATCCACTTATAAGACAAAGACAAAAGGGGTAACAATTTTATGGAAAACAAATGTGATTAACCCAGAAATAATTTATAAGTATAAAGATAAAGAAGGCCTTATGGCATTAGTAATAGTTAAATATAATAACAGAATATGGACCCTGGCCAATCTATACTGGTTCCCAGGCATTGGACCAGGAACTGTTAAAAAACACTTGAATTTCATTTCCAATAATTATAAAGGCAACTTAATATTAGGAGGAGATTTTAACTGTAAATCTGATCATTCTGAAACTATAAATAAAAGACCGCTGTGTACATCTGCTGTATAAAAAGTTTTAAACAAGTGGGTAGAATCATTTCATCTTGTAGATAACTTTCAAATTTAAAGAAGATAAATCTTTGTTGTTTTCCCATCAAGATCACAGATTTGGTACCCAAACTAGCATAGATAAAATATTTGCTGCCCATGACTTATATTCTAAAATCATTAATTTCTCACTCACTCCATGCCCCTTTTCACACCATAATTCATTGATACTAAAACTTCAAAATGGGTACAAACCATTAATCTTTAACTCCAGAATTCCAGCATATATAACTAAAATTAAAGAGTCCAAATCCTGGTTATTATCTGAATTACAGTTCTTTATAGATATTAATTACACCACAGAGATAAATAAAATAATGATATGGGGCTCATTAAAAGCTTACATATATGGTAAAACCCTAACTTGGTATAAATAAAATCAAAGAATGGGATTTTGAATTATTAGATCTACAATCCAAACTTTTTGTTAGTAAAAGCTGAAAAAAAATCAAAATCATTTGGAGATGAAAAAGAAAGTAGAAGTATTAATAAATACAACAACATTCTAACACATAATACTAGTTTAGCTTTAGAAAAACTAAAAATTAATGCCACTTCTCCCAAATATCTACATAATGTATCCACAAGAATCAAAATACAATCAAAAGTTAATAATATTAAAAGTATCTTCCATGAAAAGAAAGGGAAAAATGTCTCGGATATAGGTGACATTCTTGATGCCTATAGAAATCACTATAGTGAACATTTACAAAAAGAAAATATACATTCCGAGCAATTATTTTATTTTTATTTTTTGTTTAAAATTTCTTAACCTGGAAAGTCTGACTTGGAACTAAGCCAATTTTCAGCTGAGGCCCAAGGAGAAATGCTTCAGATGCGTGTCTTTGTAACGTGGGAGGAAACCGGAGCACCCGGAGGAAACCCACATGAATGCAGGGAGGACATGCAGACTCCACACAGAAGACACCCCAGCTGAGAATTGAACTGGAGAACCTCTTGCTGTGAGGCGACAATGCTACAGCTGCACCACTTCGCCGTCCTAAATTAAATCTAGATGAAAATTAAATCTAGATGAAAAATATTCTAATATAAAACAAATACCAGAAAAATTAATACTAGACCTGCAAGCACTCATATCCTACAAAGAAATTACAGATGCAATAAAAGAGAGTAAAAATAATAAAGCTCCAGGTATAGATGGCATAATTAAGGAAATATATAAACTTTTTCCTTCAAAGATAATATCCCTCTTCCATAAAACTCTATTACAAATTCAGTCACAAGCTTTAATACTTGGACCAATCCTAAAGGAAAACAAACCCCTAAACCTCTGTACCTCATATAGACCTATAGCATTATTAAATAATCACTATAAGATATTTATGACAATATTAACTAACAGAATGAAAATACCACTATCTAAAACAATAAATAATGATTAAACTAGATTTATATATCATAGGCACGCACATGACAATATTAAAAAAATACTTTCTCTTATAGATTATGTTAATAAAGAAAATAAAGAAACACTCATAATTGGTTTAGATATAGAGAAAGCCTTTGATTCCCTAAACTGGGACTATTTATTCAAAATGCTGGTGTTATTTGAATTTCCTCCTTCCTTTGTTCATCTACTAAAGAATATATGTACAATAATTTAGCATATGTTAAGCTAGGTCCTTTCACCTCTGAATCTATATATATATAACAAAGGGTACTAAACAAGGATGTCCCATGTCACTGATTCTATTTGCTTTGGCTATTGAAATATTGGCAGATTCAATACGTAACCGTACAAAAATCAAAGGAGTCGATGTTTATGAGCAATACAGTTCTAAAGTAATGCACTTTGCTGATGACATATTATTAACATTATCCAATACAAAAAAAATTTAGAAGAATTAGATATTTTAATTGACACATTTTACAGGACTTCAGGACTCCATTTTGATAAATCAAAATGTTTATTTTTAAATAAAAACAATTGCAGATGAAGGGGAATCACATTATAGGGAAACAAAAATCTACCTTAAAATGTCTAGGAATTGAGTTATGTAAGGATAATAATGAATTAGTCTCAAAAAACTACAATAATATCATCAATACAATTAAAATCTCTGTGGAAAATAGAACAAAATACTATTAAAGTTTGAAGATAGACTACAGTTAATAAAAATGGTTTTACTACCCAAGATTCTATATATAGCTTAGCAAAACAACTGCTACCAGAAAGGAATATATTCAAAGAAATAAACTCATGTCTAATAATTTTTTTATGGTTTCCCAAAAGAAAAAGAATAGCTTTAATACATCATATCAGACCATGGAAACAAGGAGGATTAAACTTTCCTGATATAGAAATATAAAAGCATCAATATCTAAAACAATCTCAAATTGGATAAGTCCAAATTATTCTGCAAATTGGAAATAATTACTAACTGTAATATCAATAAATGAATTTGATTTACAAAAAAAAAAATCAAATAACAGATAGCACATAGTATGTATTACTATGCAATATAACATAACTAAGCCCATAAAACTCGTATGATTAATTATGACATCGACCCATTTAGGAAAATTGTTAATGCAAATATAGATTTACAAATCTGGTTTGATCTTTTAACACCATTCATAGTTACAAAGAGCTAACCATATAAAGTATACAGAGAAATAATTAATTCCTGGGAACAGAAAGGATTTGTTTGCCGGTTTCAATGTATCAAAGAACTAAAAGTTCTGGATATGCAAACATTAGAAACAACATACAAAATTCCACAACAAGATTAACTAACTATGCAAAGCATTCTGACGTATTCACAAGATTTATGCAGAATAATTAGTAATTCTTCATTTAAAGAAATACCTAAACTTACAAAATACCTATATGAAATCATATATAATGATTGTGACATGGGAAATAGTATTTCAAAAATGTACAAGATATTGATAAATTATGAAACAACATCCAAATCCTCATATTGGAATCATGTAACAAAAGGACACTCATTACCGCTAACTGAAGAAATTAAATAAAATATTTTATTATCAATAAAACATACATCCTTTACACAATACTAGAAAGTTTTTAATTGGAAATGCTTGCACACAACATTCTTAACTCCAGCTAGAATTATTAAAATTAATTCTTCCACAAAGAGAATATGTTGGAGGTGTGAGCAAATACACAATGCAGATTGGAATCACATTTTTTTCGACTGTATTAAAATTAAGCCATTTTGGAATGGTATTAAAAACCTTTACAAGCTTTATTTAATGAATCATTTAACTTATCTAAAGCTCTAGTATTACTAAATGTGTACAAAGGTCCTCATTTGAATGAGTCAAATATGTATCTAATATGGAATACTTGCAATCTCAAGGAAGTATATAACAAGAAGATGAAATACAAACACAATACCGACTTTGGAAGACTTCTACAGCCTACTGAAGACCACAGCATTGCTGGAAATTAAAATTAAAGAATTAAGGACTCATCCTAAGCCATTTATTAACAATCTATGGAAAAATGTCTTATCATTGATTGACACTTTGCAATAACTGAACAGATAGACTCTGATAACTGGATTGTTACACTTATAAAGTAATTGTATATATTGAGCTCTGTTACAGTGTCAGGCTGATGTAAATAGTGTACATCGTTATTAAGATGTTATATACAAATACTATGGAATTTATTCAACTGTATTTGAAAAATAAAAAAAATGAGAAAAAAGATTAGCTTTTGCATAAACACAGCTTGATGTTCAAGGGAGTTAAGATTATATTTGCTAATTAACTGTAAGACACAATGCTTCATAATATTCATGAATCACACATAGGAACTGACAAATGTAAAGAAAGAGTCTAATATATGTTAGTGACTAAAAATCTCAGAATATCTTAAATAACTAATTGAATAATATAACATCTGCAGTGCCTTTTGTAACCATAATCAACATAAGGAACTCATACTACATGAAATACAGACTATTGTGAATGCTGGAAATAATTCATTTCAGTACAAAGATGTTCATTACCTTCTGTGTATAAACTATTACTCCAAATAATTTGATACATGCTCAGAAATCTGTTTTCCTGAGATACAGAATACTCATTATTTATTTATTTTACACTTGTTGACCGGAAATGTCTGACTAAGCCAAAGCCCTTTTTCAGCAGAGACCCAGGGAGAAAAGCTCCAGTAAATAGATATAACAATTGCAATTGAAGTGCAGTTTCATAATTATCCATACCACATGAATCAAACATAATGATTTTGATGAAAGTGGGAATGTAAACATGCTATATTTTGTTCTAGATAGACAACAAGCTATAGGAAAATAGAGAAAACGCTGCAGACAATTAACAATATATTGAGAAAATGTAAGAATTCAACACAGATTTTTTTCCTGTAAACACTAGAAAACATACATTTACCTCCTCAAACCACAGAAGACTTTCACCAGTGCAGTTTCTCATGCAGTAGCATCTTAAAGTTAAAGTACTTGCTATTTATTATTGATGCCAGCCAGACAGCCAAAGCAATGTGATTAATTTAGTAAAATAGAAATGATGTTTGCAAAAGGACTGCTATGACAGAACTGTGAGGAATGTAGCAGAGATAAGGAAAGGTGAAACAGTAGGAATGTAACAAATTCTGTAGCAAATACTAAAGACTCGGATTTTAGCAACAATGATCTGTGAAGCAAAAGATCTAAGCATGCTAAGAATGTATTTTTTGAAGGCTTTAGTTTTCTCCTAATATATAGAAGAAATGGGAGACATTTGTGTCAGTCAGAGATTCCAACACCTCAAAGCCATAGTAAGCCTAGGATGAAGGGGGATAGCTTCCCCTAGTACCAGTTCTTATATTGATTGTCAGTACTACTAACAATGACAATTAGTTAATCTGATAAACAAAATCAGGGCTGCTTCGATGGCAGTTTTTCTTTATTTTATTTAGTTATTTATTTATTTTTAGAACTGTAGCATGACGGTCTAGGAATGATGTTTGACACAGTTTAACTGAGGTATCATGCTAAAGTATAATGGGTCTTTGCCAGGTGTGAAGATCTTGCATCTTGCATAAGTCATAAATAGTCTTACCATCTTCTCAGAGAGAAAAGGATTCTACTACTGCTACTGAAATCCAGCAGAGTAAAGATAAGATTGTTTCTATTACTATTGTACTGGACAAGAAATGTTCACAAGATGTTCTCACTAAACAAGAATTCTACAGAGAAGAAGCAAGGTACATCTAAGTCATATTTCAAGTACTGTAGCCTTTGAAAAAAGCCTGGCTAATACAGTAATGGTTCATCACTGTGTTACAAGATAGGAATTATGTTCATCTACTGAATGTTTTTGTTTAATCCTATGTCTTTGTACTGCAACTGTTATTCTATGTGACTTTTATTCCAATTATTAATGTATGATATTGTATAATTGTTGTATAATTGTTGTGTGGAGCTTTTCTCCCCAGCCCTCCTCTGAAAGGGATATACCAAATCAGCAAATGCAAATAGACAATGACATATAATGACTGTAAATTTGCAAACTGACTCTTCAGCTATTAGCACTGCTGTAGCTGCTATCCAAATAATGAATTGTTTGATTCTTGAAGTATTGCAGATGCATGTAACACACCAGTTAATCTTTGTATAAGTACGGTGCAGTGGTGTAGCAGTTAACATTATCACCTCCCAGCAAGAGACTCTCTGGTTCATTTCTCGGCTGTGGTGCCTTCTTTGTGGAGTCTGAATTCCCTCTGTACATTTGCATGGATTTCCTCCCACATTCCAAAGACATGAGTCTGGAGCATTTCTCCCCAAGCCGCTACAGAAAATAGGCTCTGTCCTAGTCAGACTTTCCTGGTCAACAAATGTTAAATACATATAATAAAATGATTCTACAGAATGATAAATGCACCAAGTCTATAATAACTCTCTCTTTTTAAAGAAATGAGGGTGCAGCCACAGTATAATTGCAGTATATATTAAAATGAATGTGTAGCAATGATGCAAGGGTTACAGCTTTGAGAGGGAGTTAGCATTACAGTGTGCGTGTCATGTGGTTGCCGAGCATTCAATGATTTGAAAATGTCATTAAAACTTCTGATAAGAGTACATCCTGGGTTTCATCTTCTTTATTCGATCATACCTGAAGCTATAAATACAGGATCTGCAGTGCATACATACATGACACTGAGCATGAGTCCCCTTATCCTTGGAACTTTTGCTATATGGGCTTGATAAATCTTTCTTCTTTTCCTTTTATTCATGTACACGAAAGAGCACTACTTCCTCGAGTTCTTGCTCTGCCTCTCCATCCATTTTGTTAAACCTTACTGGTACTTTCTTGGGTTCTTGCTCCACCTCTCCACCCACTTTGTTAAACCTTACTGGTACTTCCTTGGGTTCTTGCTCCACCTCTCCACCCACTTTGTTAAACCTTACTGGTACTTCCTTGGATTCTTGCTCCGCCTCTCCACCCACTTTGTTAAACCTTACCGGTACTTCCTCGAGTTCTTGCTCTGCCTCTTCACCCACTTTGTTAAACCTTACTGGTCCATATACATCGCTGCAGCATTTTATTGAACTGGCTGCTGTTCTTCAGGTTAAGCCTTTGCTTTGAGTGTTTATTGCTTCCTTCTGTATTACCTAGTCATCTTTTCTGCCTTTGTTGAGTAAGTTTTCTCTGACCTTTTAATGAGTGTTATTAGAGAACCACGATACTGTTAGTGTAGTTTTTGTTGGTTTCCACAGTTTATGCTAGAGGTGAAAAGTTGGAAGAGTAATTTTACAATTGCAATGCTCAACTGATAAGGTAATTTGCAGTGTGCAAACCATGATTATGGTGAAGTAATGTTTAAATGTTTCTGCCAAGTATCTGCTTCATACCGCTTACCTTGCAAACACTGAAAATAAGAACAAAGGCCCTTGAAAAGAAGGTACATTTAGCCAAAAATCTGGTCATTTAATTAGCATAAAATTTGAATGCCAAATAGTACAAAACTCTTCCCAGTTCAAGTAGGAATGTGGAATATTACTCAGAAACACATTTATAAAAGAAAAAGTGACAAAACTGATGGAAAGATAAAAGCACATTATCAAGGAGACAGTGAAAATATTGTAGACTGTTATCAACTGCATTGAATAAATTCTACCACACAAGGTCATTTATTTTTGCTTCAGAAAAAGGGAGCTGATAGAAGTGTATCCTCTTTCCTTAAATTATTGGTGCAACTAGTACGTCTGTCATGTAGTGTCTTTTCTGCATATTAGACAGATTCAAAAATCATGTATGATGAAGGAGGAATCAGAAAATTGCATTTAGTATTTTGGGCATAGTTACTATCTGCCTTTGTCTATCAGAGACATGGGGGCCAGACCTGGAGTGTGTTTCCGATTGTTCATCATTGGTCAAGGTTATAAAAATAAATAAATAGGGTTAAAATAGTGAATAATAATAATAATAAATAATAATAACAGATAAGAATAGTAAATAATTGTAAATAGGTTTTGGGATGGACTCTGCTTCACAATGATGGGCAGCCTGTTCCAGGGCATAGGGCTCCTCTAAGATACATCCATTTCGCCAACATATCCAATTTATAGGTTATAAGCCTAGCAATTTATTGTTACTTTACCACCCCTTATATAAAAAAAATACTGTGCCCATTAGTTTCCAGCAGACCCAGAGATGATTCCGGGTAAACCCTCGATCACCGGATTTTTATTCACAGCATAGAGAGTCTCTGAGTGATAAAATCTCCTCCCAGCGCGTCCTCACCTCTGAGCAGGCGGTATGCGACTGAATAGATAACCTCTTCTGTGTAGTGGATTGCACACTATTCCGCCCACAGTTTGCAGTCATCTGCAAACTTTGTCAATAAGAATCCATCCTCCCTCCATGTTGGCATGTTACAGTAGATGCCAAACAAAAGGGCAAGGACAAGGACCGAGCCTGGGACACCACTGTGAGACGGCTTGGAGTCTGGACACAGCGCTTCTGTCCGTTTCCAGTTTGCAACCCATCTTACAATACCGAGGGGGTATTGTGTCGAAGCCTTTGCAAGGTCAGGGACCACAGTTGCCTGCTGTCACGCCACTCACGAGAGCAGCCATCCTGAGTGAGAGCTTATTAAACAGCTGCCTTATGTGCGGGTTTTCCTTCCTCAGCTCTCGTAGCACACAGCCGGGGGACACCATCGGTCCCATGCAGCTTAGCTGTCCGGGAGAGATGTCCGGGAGGCTAGGCTACTGGGATGGTTATCTCTCTCTTAGGGGGGGAGGGGGTGAAGTTTGCACGTGACTTCCCTTTTATGGTGTTCAACAAAATTTAATTCCTTGGATCTAGAGGTTCTGATGCTGCTCATTTTGCAGATGTGTAAATAGTCCATCAGAGCTGGATCTGAGGATGCCTTGCATGCCTGACATAGATCAATTCTCAGTAACCGTAGGAGAACAAGTTCAGAGATAGGGCTTTAAGGTGATCAGTATAGGACAATGTGTTTCTACCCTCAATTTTACTGGCAAAGAACCTTTGTGTGCATTCCATTGTTGCATATGTCTGGTCAGGTACTTGCAGAAGGTGGCATTATACTCAATGACAGGTCTAATAGTGGTCAAATAAAGTGGCAGCATGACTTCCTTAGGCATGGATGGCATGATCTTACATATACGTTGGGCAATTTAGAATGATTTTTACACTACCTTGGTCACATGTTGGTCAAAGGCTAGAATACTGTCTAAATATGTTGCCAGCTCCCTGAATACTAAGTCAGCTCTTAGGGATGTCTTATCAATTAAATAATTAGCCTGAGTGGCTGCTTTGGCATTGAGTTTTAAACTGTGATATTAACCAGTCAATTATTTGTGTTAGGCCCTCTTGTAAGATGTTTGTTGGTGTGGGAAATTTGTGATAGCTCCCAATTTGCAGTTGTATGTGACCTTGGTCAACCAAAGGCCCTTGACATTAGCCTTTAACTCCAAGAAGTAGATGACAAATAGGAGAGGTCTCAGAACAGAATCCTGAGGTACCCCACTGGTGACCTGTCTCTAATTGGAGGTGGTCTCACCAATCCTGACTTCCTGGGTCCTGTCTGTGTGCCAGCTGGCAATATAGTGAATTGTATAAGGGTTATACCCAGTTCAGTGTGTTTATCAGCTTTACCCAAGCAGGGCATTGTATCGAATGCCTCAGCAGGTCCATGTAGGTGGTATGCACCATTTTTCTCTCATCCATTGCCTTGGTGACCGTCTCAAAAAAGTCCACCAAGTGTGGTAGGCACAATCTTCCCTGGACAAAGCGAAACTGGGTTGGGACCAGTGACTGAAGGGCTCCTATGTCTCTGTTGATGATTTCCATGATAATTTCTTTCATGGCCTTGCATATCAGACTAGTCAGACTAATAGGTCTGTTGTTTCTGGGTAAGTTGATGCACCACCCTAAGGAAGTGGGGTAGCCCTTGCAATCCTCCATTCTCATGGTACAAAGCCTGTTTTGAGGCTATGGTTGAAAAGTGACTCAAGTAATCCTGATAGGTCATGTTTCAAGCTATCTAGGAGACATCCCATGATATTGCCGGGGCCCATTAAGGATGTATTTTTGGCCTTAGAGACCGTCACCAGGATCTGCTCCCTACTAACAGTTGGGGGGTTGTGCTAGTAGGTATTTCAAGTGGTAAATCAGGCCTGAAAATAGGTGTTCCACCAAAATATGGACAGTTGAGAGGTCTGGTCTGGTCTACTGTCCTTAGTTTTCTGTTAGTATTTACTTTGGTTTACCAATTGTTCTTCAGCCATATCTTAATGCTGTTTGATGAATAAATGTACTATAGTGTCCTGAGCAACATGTGTGTTATACAAAGGCAGGATGGTGGCTTATTCATAAGATGTATTTTTTAGACTGAGAGTCAGAGGTTCAATCCTGACCACCAGTCACTGTCACTGTTGAGTTTTGCATGTTCACCCTGTGTCTGTGTGGGCTTTCACTTAGCACCTTTTACTTGCATCTCCCAAAAACATGTCATTATTTATTTTCTTTGTTATGCAAAATAAAGGGTAGTACCATGCAACCTACAGTACATTTCTGCTTCCCATTCATGCTGTACACACTATTGGGCCATCGATTGATGTAGGTATTGCTTAACTGTTTATTAAGTCATTGCTTTTATATTCCAAGCCCCTAAACAGAAGTAACACTCAACAGTCTAATGTTGTAAGTTCTCCCTGCTTCATGGTTACTTATCTTTAGTTTTAGGTGATTGAGTAAGGTATCTTGAATTCAGATGCCACTTTCCGGGATGCTGAATAGTATACTCAGTGCTATAGTATTTGATCAGTGCCAAACATTATGTGAACAAATGCTATTCAATACATACTCAAATATATATATATATATATATATATATATATATATATATATATTTCTTGTATGCATCAAGCATATTTGAAAGTTCACTCACAGTTATTACTGGTACATATAGGTTCTATTTCCTTGATTTTTTTTAGGTTTTATGGAACTTATCCTAATGGAAACTTAGCAACCCCTTTACAGCATTCCCAGTGTAAGTCATAGTTTTGTTCTTTGCCACTCTAGCCAGCCTGTCAATTCTATTTGTAGATAGTTAGAATGTGAGTGTAATGACAGCTTATTGATTGCTTGTTTTCTCCTTAGCTGTTTGTTAATAAATTATTTTTACCTAAACTATTCTCTAAGGGAAACTATTTCTAAATATAGCTTACCGCACTATACTTCCTAAAATCTTCTTAATTAGACAAATACCTTTTCTTTCTTTTTAAATGATTTTGGCATTTTCAAGAAGGGACATGTAATATTCAAATTACTTCCACTCCACAGTGTCTTTTTTTACAGTGACTGTCCTTCCTAGGTGAATTGGTGTTCTCTGAAATGTTCTAATTTCCCACACAAGTAATGTCAAATATAATTTTGTTGCAAAGTTAGTAATTATATGTAACATCAGTCTGATGTTAAAAACACTGAAAAATTTAGCAAGCTGAGACAAATGTAAAAAAGCACACTCTGGAATGAGAAAAGGGGCGACTGCAACCCATATTTCACATTTTTCCTCTTTAATTAATAATAGCATGTTTTCACAAAGTCTGACGCATGGTGTTTCTCATGTTCTTTTGTAATAACTCATATTCTTTAATTGCTTTTACTTTCTTCAGAACTGATAAAATCACAAGTCACACAATGTGTGTCTCTAGTGTCTCCGAGACTTGAGGAAATTTCAATAAGTGTAACAAAGGTAGCATTATATACCAAGGTAAGATTGCAGCTTCAGGCTGCCTTATTCAAAATAATTAATAAAATAAATAAAATATGTTGTGCACCAATGTTGGAGGTATGGAATCTATAATCTGAACTTTTTTCTTTGAAAAACTATATTCAATATAGACAAACACTTTTGCTACAAAGTTTCATGAAGGAAGCATATTAAACTAGGGATTATTTAAAATTGTACAATAAAAGTTCTTAATTTTTCAGAAATGTGCAAGCTGATGGGACAGACCATTGTAAATTGAGCACTGACCAGCACAAAAAGTCCAGCTGGAAGTAATTTTCTCTGCATGGCCAAGTGGATAATTTAAAATATTCAAAATACATCTCCCGATTACACATTACATACCTCTCAGCTGTCCAGACTTTTACAAAATGCCTAGACCTTTGCCTCATATTTTGGTCTGTTCCTCATAAAATTTGTGGTTTTCTGATAAATCACAGAGGATTGAAGTCACTAAAAAAGATTTGAGTTGGAGAGTTTGTATCCTTTAGAAAATATCTGCTACACAAATCCTGTTATTCTAGCAACTTTCTATGTTTATAAGAGCAATATTTAAAATCTGTCCCTATTTTTGAGCCATTGTCCCCCATTATTTCAGAATTTGCCCAGATTTCTTGTGCTAAGAGGTTGAGAGGTATGTACACACATTAATTGGTTTATTGGGTTAATCTGACAAAAACAAACAGTATGTACTTTGTACAGGCCTGGTCCTGCAGAAGAGGAGCGCTTTATGCTGCTGCACTAATATTTTGTTCCAGGTGAATGAATCTCTTCCACTAAATCCCTCACCCCACAATATGATGCATGCTCATCTTCTGGCTGCTCTCTCAAAACCACTGAATGCAGGCACTGCTCTCCCATACTGATGAATGCTCTCCTGTATTGATGAAGGTCCAGTATGTTTGCACATGCAGTCAAGTCACTGCACCACAAGTACCACAGGTGCCAGTGTGGTTCTGTCGTAGTGGGTGTGTGCACCATGTGCTCAAGGGTATATGTGTTAAGTCCAGGAATTATTTTGCCTTTGAGTTTTTGGTTTAATGGTGAGTGTCTCTAGTAGGGCTAGCTACGAGCTGTAGGATTGTAGGGGCATAGAGAATGACTTATAGGATATGGTATGGAACTTTGTCTATGGTGATTTGCATTTGGATAAATTCTAAGGCATCATCCTGTTTAGCAATCATTGAGTTATGTTTGCTGCTAATATAGATTGACTCCTCTATTTTTTCTCCCTGTTTGTGCAGCTGATAGTCTAAATGTGTGGAAGGCACTGAAACCTAGTACTGGTAAAACACTTTCTCAGATTTAACCTAAGTCATGATAATGGCACAGATGTCTATATTCTGTGGAGTGAGGAGAGCTTGTAGGGTGTGGACTTACTTGTTTAGGCTCTTAGCATTTAACAATAACAGCTTTAGGTATCTTTGAGTTTTAATTGCTGTGTTGGTAGGCTTGTCAATTTGGTATTGCTTAACAAAGGCCTTAAGGGGGTAGATAAAGTTTTAGACAATATTTGGAAGCCTGGGGGAAGACAGCTACAGACCATCTTTTGCAAAGCAATGTGGTTTGTTAAACATGTCCTCTCATGCTGACAAATATTGAATCTCCCTGGAAAGACATCAGAAACCAAGCTAATTATTAAAGTCAATCATGTTTTGTTCATACTGTGGCATCATCCTTTGTGAAGGTAGAATGCTGGACAATGCACTTCACATGCCTGCCTGAGAAACATATTCAGAGAGATCAATAATGTTTATCTTCATAGAGCCCGAGGAAGCATGTTTCAGATGTTCTACATGGACTAAGATGGAATCACACTGGTACCTGTTGTGTAGTGACTTGAGTGCATGTGTAATACACCACATGGACTATGAAAGCATCATGCTGGTACCTGTGGTGCAGTGACTTGAGTGCATGTGTAATACACCACATGGACTATGAAAGCATCATGCTGGTACCTGTGGTGCAGTGACTTGAGTGCATGCATAACTTGGTGGATCCTGGAATCAGATCAATAACTAACCATCAGCTTCTCCTTGTTCAGTTTGGTAATTGGGGCATCTGTGTGTTACACAATGAAGTCCCCTGTGACAAGAGTCTTAGGTAATGTGCTTGCTAGCCTTATTTGCTTTGCTGTTGGGGCTTTACTGGATGTAGGTGTATGTGTGGTGTTTGATGCTGCTTTTGTTGAGTGCCTTAGAAATTGCTGATGATAGGAATTGCTGTTTATAAGCTTAGAAGGTCTGAGGTTTGTAAAGGTTGCCTTTAAGAGTATAGCATATGTTGGTCTGTGTGTGCGCATGTGTGTGTGTGTGTGTGTGTGTGTGTGTGTGTGTGTGTGTGTGTGTGTGTGTGTGTGTGTGGTCGATGTAGTGTGTGTGTTCTTGACAACCTTGCTTGTATGTCAGATTTCTGCCTCCACTGAAATTGTATATGTGTGTCTCTCACATACTGTGTTTGTTACTTTAAGGATTGAATGGCTGTCTGTGAACATGAGGCTGCACATTGGTGCAATGGATAGTGTTGTCCTATCATGGCAAGAGGTTCTCTAACTCATTTTTCAACTGTGCTGTCTTCTGTGCAGAGTCTCCATGTCCTCTGTGTTCACATGGGTTTCCTCCAGGTGTTCCTGTTTCCTCTGACACTCCAAAGACATGCATGCAGGTTGATTGGACACTCTAAACTGCCATAGGTATGAGTGCATGTTGGAGTGTATGATATGGAAGAACAGCCATTGCAGGGATAGCCATCTACAGTGTGAACCTTGGCTCTACACAACTGTCAATGTTGAAATGACACCCCAACCCAATGTGCAAAAATGGGAATAGGGTTTGTGAATGGATGGATGTGAACAGGAGAAAATGGCTATGTTGTTTTAGGATGTCCATGTCTACCAAGCTGTCTATGGAAACATTTGGAAATTAACTGTTCATGCCCACCAATCCACTGTTCATAGCCATCCATCTGATTGTATATCCATGTTGCCTGGATCTGTATTTGGGTGGGCTACTGTAGGTTGTGGACTGGGTTAGACAATGGTCTCCTTGGGTGGGCTCTGGAGTCTGGCACTACATTAGTTTAGATTGTGCTAAGATTTGATAGTAGTGCTCTTTAATGTGCAAACTAGCCGCTCTAAGTGTTTCTCCATGCAATGTCTTTGTTTTAGCCACACAAAGTTGCAGGTTTCATTTCTAAGCATAATTTTATAGATAAAATTAACTTTCTGGGCATTTGCATCTGTACAGGGCACTGCTAACCTCTTTATTTAACAACACCAAAAACAATTGCTTATGAGTGTAATGCTACAACAAAACAACTTAAACAAGCTACCTTGACAAGGCAATTTCAAGTAGTAGGGACCTTTAAAAAGTCAACAAATAAAGCAGGAACAGCATATTAAAACAGTTAACTGAATTTCAAAAACAGAGAATACATTTTCTATCTGCTAAAGATGGAGCAAGATTAACTCAGGACCACTTCAGACTATAGTGAGGGCACCACGCAGATGGAAGCTCTGGGAAAAGGAGCAGGAGACAATTTGTACTAAGGGAATTTTACTCAAGTGCAATATTGTCATGCTGGGTGGGCCCTCAGTATTATGGAACTGTGGAAAATGGGTGGGAAAATACTTAAATAGCTTGTATAACAGACAGTAGCAATAAACAACATAAGGGAGGGATTTTGAAGTAAGATTAACATAAGGGGAGGAAACTAAAGACACAGCCTTTTTAAAACCACTAGAGAAGGGTGGTAGTGTTGAGGAAAAATTCAAGCTGGAGCTCTAGTACTTAGGTTAGAATTTCCGAAACTTTTAGCTTAATACCTCAGTAGGGGCTGGGTCTACTCAAAGAACAGGGAAAAACAGCGACAAATAAACAGAAAGGCACTTGAATGCAATTTTAAGCAGGTATTTGCAACTAAAAAAGTACTGAAGAACAAATCCTGGAGTAAAATTCACAATCCTGCCACTGCTGCAATCCCACCACAGACTAAGACATTAGAATATGCAAAAAATGACCAGTAATTGTGTTTGTTAAAAATGCTGTAATAAATGACTAAATGAGACTCATATCTGGCAGTTGTTCACAATTCTACCACAACAACAGTGAATGAAGCATATGCAAGACTGAGTCCCCAGACTGTATTCAAAATACAAAAAGCTACCTCTTAAATGTAATTCTACTGATGGAAATAGAAGTGCAGTATAATGTATAAACAATGCAAAAATTGTGCAGTAATACACAATCTTCAGGCTGTTACAAATGAAGCTACAAGATTAAACATCCCAGACAAACTAAAAAAAAATGCAAATAGATTTTGGTTAAAACATGGATAAAAGCAGTAAAGTATTAAAATTATTACCACACACATTTAACTTAGTCTACACAAGTCTAACTTAAAATAGTTAAGCAAAATTTAAATAAAATTTTTTTCTTCCCTTTTAATGAAAAGCTTTTATCTCACACTTTTGGACTTTCCACACCTCTTAAAGTCTTGAAAAAAGACCCTGGATGGATGTAGCTCTGTGCTAAATATAGCATGATTTCTAAAGAGGGATCCAAGCATATAAAGCCAATACTGGAACTCTAGACTTATAGTTAGAATTTCATAAACTTTTAGCTTAATGCTCCTGCTTAATACAATTGATTTCTTTTATTTTCACCACATATAGGTAGCTACTAGGCGTGCATTCCAGGACACTATTGAGGAGCCTAATCCAAATTTTCAGTTGCCCCAAAGCACTGCTTAACAGAGTTGTTCAAGGATAAGGCATAAATAGGAGGTAAAATCTGAGATGTTATGCAAAATTGCAGACAAATAAGAATAAATTACTCTGAATCACTTAAAAAAAATAATGGAATAACAAATTTTGGATCAGTATGTGTTCTGTGTACAAAAAAAAATATGAAATTCTAATTACTGACATTGACTGACTGCAACCCTCAGTGATTTCCAAAAGAAAGCAAAAACAAAAAGTTATGGAGGTCTGGCAGTTGGCGTGAAGGAATAATGTTCTTGCCACAGCAGCTCAGGTAAAGGGGTTTGACTCTGAACAAGTTACTTAACTAGACAGCCCTCTGTAAGAGGGCATTTAACACATAACACAGACACACACACACACACACACACACACACACACACACACACACACACACACACACACACACACACACACACACACACACACATCTCATTCTTAATGCTGTTCCAACCATAAAATGAAATAACCAAACATGTACCCGTTACACTGACAGACTTGTATTGCAATATAGATAGTTTACCTGGACTAACTTGTATCTCTTACCTACTAAGTGGACTAACTTGTTTGCCTCTTGTTCACATTAAGTTAATGGAATGACTCATTTGTCCTGCTTCCCTACTTAATAATCGCACAATTCCTGGAAGTCTCTCATTGGCTCTGCATCCAGCCAGGGCCAAAGAAAGAGATTGCAAGCTCAGCAGCAAGAATCCTAGAGATCCCCAGCAGTAATTTGGCAGCTGTGGAGGAAATCATTTTTAAAAGTCCAGCAGAAAATTTGGTTCAGACTCTTTTCATTTTTATTTTTAATAATGCTGCATGGCCTGGCCAAGCCCCAAGCTAGCTCCGGGCCCTAGGTAGCTGTCTAGGTCAGCATGTGCTGGATTCAGACCTGATCCTTACAACAGACGTAACTGTTTGGCTGATTTACCTATTTATCAGATAAGAATGACCCTGAAATTAAATAACAGGCTTTACAGATATTTTCATCTGACAAAACTTGCTATCTGGTATGTGCAATGGCCAAGTATAGTAGTGTAAAAGTTGAGACAGCAATAAGTGATTCAGATAAAAGCAAAGCTCAATGACTTATTGGTAAAATCTTTGTCACAAGTTTCAGTTACATGCTGTGCCTGAGATTGTTCCATTCAGATCAGTGCAATAACCTGGTAAACAAATATAAATAAATAAATAGTTTAATCTTGACTGCTAGTCACTGTTTGTGTGGAGTTTGCTTGCACTTTCCTATGTCTGCATGGGTTATCTTTGGCTACTCTGATTTCATACCAAAAGCATGCTGATTCATTAGCTATACTGTACATATATGTACGGCTATAGGTCTAGTTAAGGAGCCTATATTACATAAACGAAAATCCAAAAACATGAACAACCTAAAGGTCAAAAATGCAGGACCTCGAACACATTATTGTGGGGGGCTGCACACCCCACGCTAAATATATATATATATATATATATATATATATATATATATATGCACACACACACACATCAACTCCGAGATCACACTACAGTGAGGAAAGGGCAAATATTCCAATCCTCACTGTACCGCGATCTCACAAAAAGCAGATCAAGATCCAACATTTCCGACCTTTAGGTCGTTTGCTATTTTAAGCTTTCGATGTTCTAATAGGAACCCAGTTTAGAATATCGACTGCCCAAAACAGCAAACAACACATCACTGAGACAGCATTATCAAATGCCAAAAATATACTGATTGGAAACAACAACAAAACAATAGCATTTGCAAGGGGCAAGCCCCCCTGGACATCTACACCCACACACCCCTGCTACATATGTATCCCACAGCATAACTGATAGTAAACACAAAGGTATCTATTTTATCATGCAGCAGATAGCCTTAGATATGCACCCTCCATATTATATGTCATCGTCACAACTGCATTTTGATTTAGGCAAGAAACATGCATGCAAGAGTCATCAAGGCATCACTCTGAGATTCCACAGATGTCAGGGTGCATGGAAAATGGAGGAAAGGCCATCAATAACTCAACAATGAGTGTGCTAGTGGGTTCATTACAGGGCTGATGGTCAGTAGATGAAGGACAGAAAAAGGAGGAGACCACTAAAGCAAGATATAGACAGACTAGCCATTACTCAAAGAAGAACAACATAAATGGTACAGTGTCTTACAAAATGGCATAACTTCAATTTACATTTTACGAATGTATTTAGCCAAAAAAATGCATTTACAAAGTAATAAAATAATAAAACAAGACACTATACATACAATTTTCAAAGCTATTCTGAAGAGTTTATAGCAGAAAACTGTCCTATTAGATACCTTGAAGGAAAGGAGTAACGGATGGAACATGATACAACATTTTTACCAACTCAAAGGATGAAACTAATTCAAACTGGGTGATATTTTTCACAGGAATTGCTGTAATAGAAGAAAGTGGCATGACTTGAATGTAAAGAAAATATTGCAAAAGGTGATATAAAGTCAAATTTTCCCACAAAGAGTTGCAAATAATTATATTACTGAAGAAGTTCTGGAATCAGTATCATGAGGTGACTCACATACCTCTCAACTGTACAGATTTTAATAGAATCTCCAGATTTTTGCCTCATATTTTTGGTCCGTTTTTCATAAAATTGTGGTTTTCTGGAAAATTAGTGACAAGTCATTAAAGAATGAAGTTAGAAAATAATGACAGAAACTTGAGTTTCAGACTTCATAACTTCAGAAAATTCATGCTAATGCAAAACCTGTTACTGTATTAACTTTCTAAGTTTGTAAGAGCAATATTTAAAAAGTGTCTCTATTTTTGGACCTTTGTCCCACTTTCATATATGGCTTTCTCCAGATTTCTTGCTCTAAGAGGTTGAGAGGTATGGGTGACTGAATGATGCACATAAAAATAAACAGTTCTAGTGAAGCTAACCCACTATTCATGCATTCACTTGCTAAGATTTCATTTCACTGATTTTAACTTCTGATTGGAGTTGCAACTGGACTTTACCACAGTTAATCTCTTCCAGTTTGATTTCTATGTGTGTATCAGGGGTTACTTACTGCTTGTAGTGTTTTATAGTTTCTCAACATGTATTCAATAATGGTGTCTGTATATGTAAGTAAAGGGATGGAGTTGAAGACCCTCATATAGAGATCACTGGTTGCTGCAAAAAATGCTTACTTATTTTCATAAGAGTGAGTCCCCAGTGAGCCGAAATCAGGAAGTTGCATCTTCACTGAGTTGTGACTTAATGAAATGTAGTGGAATGTTCTAGTTTATTAGAGGAAGAAGTAGTTTACTCAAGCAATAAGTATTACCTGACCAATGGGAAGTCAGATTTCACTGACTACTGTGATTTACTCAAGATGCCATTGTATAGTTGAGAAAATTTTGGGGGTTTTTTTTTTTGGGTCTGACCCTTTTAACCAAAGGGGGGGGAGGGGGAAATTCCCCCCATTTTTTTCCGGGTTTTTCGGGGAGCATAAAATTTTTTTCCCCAGGGGGTTTTGGTTTGGAATGACCCCAGGTTTTTTCCCAGTATGTTTCTCCCACTTGTGGGACTGGTAACAAGTTGTTCCATAGCATTTGAGTTTATAAATTCTAGGAACCTTTGGGCTAGGGTGTTGGAGCTAGAGTAATGCTCCCAGCCTATGTTTGGGTAGTTGAAGTCGCCCAATATAATGGTGTTTGGAGAGACCTTCATATTTTCCAGTGTTCTCAGGAAGGCCGAGTGGGGTTCCTGGGTTTGGGAGGGTGGTCTGTAGCAGGCTATAAACTGGAAGGCAGTTTTACCCACTGTTAGTTGCACATGGATAGTTTCTGATGCTTCGTGCTTTGCCACCAACCTGGAGGTGTGGGTATCTTTGATGAATATCGATACTCCCCTCCTTTGTGGTTCGGTCCAAGTTTTGGGGCGAAAAGCATGGTATGAGGTATAACCTGGTAGTGCTGGGGTGCTCTCGGGAGCCCTGAACCAGGTTTCTGTTACTGCACAGATATCGATGTTCTCCATGCTAAGGAGAGTTTCGAAAGCGTGCATCTTGAGGTTTAGACTTCTGGCATTGAGTAGCATTACTCTTAGTTTCTTATCCCTTGTGATACCTATGGAGGTGGGTTTGTCTTTTGAGCCTTGCCTAAAAAAGGCACTATGGGGGTAGCAAGAGCCTTTGCCAATATCCGAAAGCCCAGGGGTGACAGGTGCAAGCCGTCCCTAGCGAAGCATCGTGGCTTGTCGAGCATATCATCCCAAGCTGACAGGCATTGGATCCTCACACACACACACACACACACACACACACACACACACACACACACACACACACACACACACACACACACACACATCTCATTCTTAATGCTGTTCCAACCATAAAATGAAATAACCAAACATGTACCCGTTACACTGACAAACTTGTATTGCAATATAGGTAGTTTACCTGGACTAACTTGTATCTCTTACCTACTAAGTGGACTAACTTGTTTGCCTCTTGTTCACATTAAGTTAATGGAATTACTCATTTGTCCTGCTTCCCTACTTAATAATCGCACAATTCCTGGAAGTCTCTCATTGGCTCTGCATCCAGCCAGGGCCAAAGGGCCAAAGAAAGAGACTGCAAGCTCAGCAGCAAGAATACTAGAGATCCCCAGCAGAAATTTGGCAGCTGTGGAGGAAATCATTTTTAAAAGTCCAGCAGAAAATTTGGTTCAGACTCTTTTCATTTTTATTTTTAATAATGCTGCATGGCCTGGCCAAGCCCCAAGCTAGCTCCGGGCCCTAAGTAGCTGTCTAGGTCAGCATGTGCTGGATTCAGACCTGATCCTTACAACAGACATGACTGTTTGGCTGATTTACCTATTTATCACATAAGAATGACCCTGAAATTAAATAACAGGCTTTACAGATATTTTGATCTGACAAAACTTGCTATCTGGTATGTGCAATGGCCAAGTATAGTAGTGTAAAAGTTGAGACAGCAATAAGTGATTCAGATAAAAGCAAAGCTCAGTGACTTAGTGGTAAAATCTTTGTCACACGTTTCAGTTACATGCTGTGCCTGAGATTGTTCCATTCAGATCAGTGCAATAACCTGGTAAACAAATATAAATAAATAAATAGTTTAATCTTGACTGCTAGTCACTATTTGTGTGGAGTTTGCTTGCACTTTCCTATGTCTGCATGGGTTATCTTTGGCTACTCTGATTTCATACCAAAAGCATGCTGATTCATTAGCTATACTGTACATATATGTATGTCTATAGGTCTAGTTAAGGAGTCAATATTACATAAACGATAATCCAAAAACAACCTAAAGGTCAAAAATGCAGGACCTCGAACACACTATTGTGGGGGGGATGCACCCCCCACACCCCACGCTAAATATATATATATATATATATATATATATATATATATATACATATACATCATCTCCGAGATCACACTACAGTGAGGAAAGGGCAAATATTCCAATCCTCACTGTACCACGATCTCACAAAAAGCAGATCGAGATCCAGCCATTTCCGACCTTTAGGTTGTTTGCTATTTTAAGCTTTCGATGTTCTAATAGGATCCCAGTTTAGAATATCGACTGCCCAAAACAGCAAACAACACATCACTGAGACAGCATTATCGAATGCCAAAAATATACTAATTGGAAAACAACAACAAAACAATAGCATCTGCAAGGGGCAAGCCCCCTGGACATCTACACCCACACACCCCTGCTACATATGTATCCCACAGCATGACTGAGAGTAAGCACAAAGGTATCTATTTTATCATGCAGCAGATAGCCTTAGATATGCACCCTCCATATTATATGTCATCATCACAACTGCATTTTGATTTAGGCAAGCAACATGCATGCAAGAGTCATCGAGGCATCACTCTGAGATTCCACAGATGTCAGGGTGCATGGAAAATGGAGGAAAGGCCATCAGTAACTCAAAAATGAATGTGCCAGTGGGGTCATTACAGGGCTGATGGTCAGTAGATGAAGGACAGAAAAAGGAGGAGACATCACTAAAGCAAGATATAGACAGACTAGCCATTACTCAAAGAAGAACAACATAAATGGTACAGTGTCTTACAAAATGGCATAACTTCAATTTACATTTTATGGCTATCTGCAGGTGGACCCCAGCCATAAACAAACTATACAATAGAAGGAGGAAGCTACTACATGATAGAGCAAAATCCCAAAAAGGGAAGGCATCTCTGATCAGTATTAGCAAAAAACTACGGGCACTCATAAAATCGTCTAAGGCCAGCTTCGAGAGAAAAATTGCACAGGACACTAAGGATAATCACAAGGCTTTCTTTAGTTATGTTAGGAACCTGGGTGGGAATTCCCAGATATGCTCAGAATTAGTCCAAAATGACAAAAAATACATCGAACCCACAGACATTGCCAACATCCTAGCTGACGGGTTCAGCGCAAACCTCCCCCCCCACCAAAAGGGCAAATATCTATCCCAGCAGAGTGCTGCCCCCCCTGACATCTCAGATGCTCAGGTAAGAGCCGCCCTCTCCAAAGCAAAAACACAGCATCAATGGGACCAGACGGTGTCCCGGGCTGCGTCCTACATGAACTCCAAGAATAGCTAAACCCAAACATAAAACTACTGTTCAATCTCAACCTTACTTACAGGATATGTACCCAAAGAGTGGCATACAGCAACAGTGGTCCCTCTCCACAAAGGTGGTGCCTCAACGGATCCTGGAAACTATCGCCCCATAAGCCTGACTAGCTTGGTCTGCAAAGCTATGGAAAGGATAATCATGGACCTCATAAATAAAGATATTGGGGACCTACAGACACTGGATCCTACCCAGTTTGGCTTTGTTAAGGGCAGATCCTTCCTCTTAAACCTGGTTGATTTCTTTGAAACAGTCACCAAGGCCAATGACGAGGGGAAGGTGGTCCACACAGCCTACCTGGACCTTGCAAAAGCCTTTGATACAATACCCCACTCGGGCATTATAGACAAGCTCACCAGCTTAAATATAAACCCCTATGTCACTAGATGGGTTGCAAACTGGCTCAAGGACAGAACCCACATGGTTAGAATTGCTGGAGCCATGTCAGACTCCAAACCAGTTACAAGTGGCGTCCCACAAGGCTCAGTCCTGGGACCTCTCTTGTTCGGTATATATTTCTCGGAGGTACAGGCCAACACGGAAGGACTGTGGCTGACCAAGTTCGCAGATGACTGCAAACTGGGCACCATAATCGACTCTCCAGCCGACACAAGCATCCTCCAAAAGGGCCTCATAGAAACAGACAACTGGTGCCAGAGCCATGGCCTCAAGCTAAATGCCAAAAAGTGTATAGTCATCCCTTTGGCAAAAACAAAGTGCCCACAAATTACCACATAGGTGGTAATCCATTAAGTACAGAAGAAGTAATTAGGGACCTGGGGACCCAAGTTGATGGCAATCTCTCATTTGACAACCACGTGGCCAAGGTGGTTAGAAAAACATTTTATATAGCCCACCTAATCATGAAGGGATTCACATCTAGATCGGGGAGGTCATCGTGCCTCTTTACTCATCCCTCATCAGGCCCATAATTGAGTACAATGCCCCTTTTGGGATGTACCTTACCAGACACCTGCAGCAACTGGAAAGACCCCAAAAGTACCTCACCAAGAGGATCAAAGGGCTCAAACAGATGCCATATGCTGCCCAGTTAAAGAAACTCCAGCTCTACTCAGTGGCATACCGCCTGCTCAGAAGCGATCTGTGCCTGACGTATAAAGCCATGTCCAACCCGGAATTAATGGACATGCTGCACCTCAGAAAATCCAAATCCCATCGAGCTACGCACTCGAGAGACTTAAACCTCAGCACTGAAATAAATAGGGCATGCCAGAGGGACAGATTCATAACCCAGAGGCTCCCTTCACTCTGGAATAAAATCCCAGTCCAGGTTAGGCAGAGTCCCTCATTGACTCCCTTCAAGAGGAATCTTGATGAGTGGATGGGAGATCGTAGGTTTACCCCGGGTATCACTTCTGTGTCACTGTTAGACAGAGGCACAGTATACTAACCTCGAAAAAGGGCATAGCAAAATTAATTTAAAATGGGTGGCAAAAGCCAAACACACTTTGGCTAGGCTTATAAATGCCCTAAGGCAGATAGCCTAGTATGAACCTATGAACCTATGAACCTATGAATGTATTTAGCCAAAAAATGCATTTACAAAGTAATAAAATAATAAAACAAGACACTATACATACAATTTTCAAAGCTATTCTGAAGAGTTTATAGCAGAAAACTGTCCTATTAGATACCTTGAAGGAAAGGAGTAACGGATGGAACATGATACAACATTTTTACCAACTCAAAGGATGAAACTAATTCAAACTGAGTGATATTTTTCACAGGAATAACTGTAATAGAAAAAAGTGGCGTGACTTTTTTTTAAAGAAAATATTGCAAAAGGTGATATAAAGTCAAATTTTCCTACAAAGAGTTGTAATTATATTACTGAAGAAGTTCTGGAATCAGTATCATGAAGTGACTCACATACCTCTCAACTGTACATATTTTAATAGAATCTCCAGATTTTTGCCTCATATTTTTGGTCCGTTTTTCATAAAATTGTGGTTTTCTGGAAAATTAGTGACAAGTCATTAAAGAATGAAGTTAGAAAATAATGACAGACACTTGAGTTTCAGACTTCATACCTTCAGAAAATTCATGCTAATGCAAAACCTGTTACTCTATTAACTTTCTAAGTTTGTAAGAGCAGTATTTAAAAAGTGTCTCTATTTTTGGATCTTTGTCACACTTTCATATATGGCTTTGTCCAGATTTCTTGCTCTAAGAGGTTGAGAGGTATGGGTGACTGAATGATGCACATAAAAATAAACAGTTCTAGTGAAGCTAACCTACTATTCATGCATTCACTTGCTAAGATTTCATTTCACTGATTTTAACTTCTGATTGGAGTTTTGACTGGACTTTACCACAGTTAATCTCTTCCAGTTTGATTTCTTTGTGTGTATCAGGGGTTACTTACTGTTTGTAGTGTTTTATAGTTTCTCAACATGTATTCAATAATGGTGTCAGTATATGTAAGTATAGGGATGGAGTTGAAGACCCTCATATAGAGATCACTGGTTGCTGCAAATAATGCTTACTTATTTTCATAAGAGTGAGTCCCCAGTGAGCCGAAATCAGGACGTTGCATCTTCACTGAGTTGTGACTTAATGAAATGTAGTGGAATGTTCTAGTTTATTAGAGGAAGAAGTAGTTTACTCAAGCAATAAGTATTACCTGACCAATGGGAAGTCAGATTTCACTGACTACTGTGATTTACTCAAGAGAATGAATTCCAAACACGAAAATTTCAGCAGGAGAGTGAAAATGTGTCTTTACCACTCACTGCTCAGGCAGGGATTATTGCTATTATTTGCTGTTAGTGATCCCATGTGATGTACTCATAGAATCATAGATTGTTACTAGGCTAACAACACAGGGGGAGCCTTTCTAAGCATAACCAAGTTTTCCTCATTGGATCAAAGGATCATAGGATCATAGGAGGTTACTAGGCTATTGGCCCTAAGGCCTCTACAAGCCTAGCCATGTTATACTTAATTCCCTTATGGATTATGGATAATTCCCTTATGGAAAATGTTCCCTTATGGACCAAAATATAGTCTACATTTGTATGCAAATCTAAGATCAGCACCGGCTGCCCCTGTCTAAGAGGGACATAGGTGAAACCCCCAGTGTAAATTTACAGTCTCCCATCCATTTGTCCAGGTTATGCTTAAATAGGATCATTGAACAGCTCTGTTTTACATGAATTGGGAGTTTGTTTCTGAGGAATGGCAACCTCTGGAAGACATATCTGTTTCTCCAGCATGTCCTGTTAATATCACAGACTAGGTTAAGATCTCTACAGTGAGTGAATCTTGTCTCATTGGATTTGCAGATGTGCAGCAGCTTCATCAATGCAAGGTCTGAGACTGCTCTGTAGGGCAGGCACAAGTTGCCTCTAAGCCATCTATATAATACTGAGTAAAGTGATAGGGCTTTCAGTCTGTCCATGTAGGTCATGTGTTGTAGGTCCTGAATTTTCTTGGTGAGAAACCTCTGAGGTATCTCCAGTTACTGCAGATGTCTGGTAAGGTACATACAGAGGGGAGCATTGTACTCTATTATTGGTCTAATGAGAGCCGAGTACAGGGGAATAATACCCTCCTTAGCTTAGCATGCTATACCCTTGCTTATGAAATGTGCAATGTAGAAAGCCTTCCTTACTGTTGTGGATGCCTGATGATCAAAATTAAGGCTGCTATTAATTTGCGTTCCTAAATCTCTCACCACTGGGTTTGAACTTAGGGGGATACTATTAATGTTATAATTAGCAGGGGTTTCTCCTTTGCCAAAGGGAATAATAACGCATTTTTTTAGTTTGTCTGTGGCTTTGATACCAATCATTTATCTGTGTAAGCCCATTCTGTAGTAAGTTGACATCTTTGGAGGATTCAATGATTGCATCCAGTTTGCAGCTATCAGTAAACCTGGCAAGCCATAGGCAATATATTTTCGCCCGGACTTCTGAAAAGTAGATACCAAACAGTATGGGGCCTTGCACAGATCCCTGTGGAACACCACTAGAAACAGGTATGATAGTAGTTTGTATCCCCAATTTTAACTATATGTGATCTTTGTGAGCCAGTTGCCAACCTATCTAGTGACGTAAGGGTTAATCCCCAGTTTTCAATTTCTCTGAGTCTTTTGGGTTTCTAATACCATGACAGGAATGGACCCCATTCCTAAGTCAAAATACCATTAAAGTTCATGAAATTAGTATTGTTTCAGTCTTTGATGTCAGCCAAAGGTGCTCTTCACAACACACGCAGCGTGCCCAGTAATGACTCTTTCTGCAATTTGTACGGAATTACTTGTATTGGTAACATATCTAGATATGATTGTAGATTCTTTTTCATGAGACCTGTTCCTCCCACCACTATTGGAACTGTCTGGATATCTTTCAGATTGCTCTCATTTCTGCCTACAAATATTGATATTTTATGACTTTGTATCTCTCTGTACGGAAGACACTGTTGTCACTGGGTGAAATGATTTCAGTGATCAATGCTACTTTTGTCATCTTTTCATGGACCATTATATCTGGTTTTCTAGCATCTATCTTTTGAACTGCTGGTAATGGGTGATCCCATGTGATATAGACTTCATCATTTTCTATGATGCTTCATGTGTCATCTGTACATTGTTTTTCAGCCATTTCAATACCATAATGTTTGCACAATCTGCAGTCCAACAGTCTTGCCACATTATTATGTCTTTCAGTACACAGTCCTTCTGCCATTAATATATCACAGCCAGCAACAAGGTGTGCAACTGTTTCCAATTCTGTTTTACAAAACTTACATTTGTCTGTTTCTCCCACATGTTCAATGGACTTTGTAAACCACCATGTACATAGCCCATTACCTTGGGTCGCCAATATTAACCTTTCATCTTTTGGTTTGAATTCACCTGTCCTTAACCATGCCTGTGTTTGATCCTGATCAACATGAGATTGATCCAATAGTTTTCTATACTTGCAACTGTATTTATGCATTTTCTACGTTTCTTGCCTTCTCATCTGATCCTTCATTTTATATTCTTTCTTTTGTTTTCTTCACATTCAGTTGCT
The DNA here is from genome assembly GCF_019279795.1 of Protopterus annectens. Classification (NCBI taxonomy): domain Eukaryota; kingdom Metazoa; phylum Chordata; order Ceratodontiformes; family Protopteridae; genus Protopterus; species Protopterus annectens. Next base: position 1,782,409,302 of record NC_056729.1, read on the forward strand.
GTCTGATTTTTATCTACTTCTGGTTTGATTTCCATTCCCGCTTGACACCGATATGCTTCTGCTAGACTAAGCAGGGAAGTCATCTTAGATTTAGTCTCCTCATGTTTCAAATCTTTCATGATATTTGGGTCTTGTGAGGTCAGCAGATATGTGTGCGGTCCCACAATTGCAGATTTATACATATAATCAATTTCAAGGAGGAACATACCGCCTTCAGAATGGGGAATATATAATCTTGGTATGCAATGATTTTTATAAATCATTCGATGAGCATGAAGCATCCTTCTTATTTTCCTGTCTAATCTATCCAACACCTTTTGGGGCCAATCACTCACTCCAAAACTGTAAGTTAGGACAGGAAGAGCAAATTGGTTTATAGCTTGAATTTTGCTCCCAGCTGTCAACGCTGTTTTCAAAATGAAGTCTTCTAAAATATTCCTTACTAACTTTTATTCACATTTGTTCATGTTTTATTGTTGATCCTTCATCAATTCCCACATATTTATACACTCCCTCTTGCTCAAGTTCTTTTATATCACATTCCTGTCCCAAACTGATCTATTCTTGGTTCTGCAACTTTTCTGCTTTAAAGGTTGCTTTTGCACATTTATCAAGAACAAATGACATTCTTATATCATCTGAAAATGTTTTGACTACTTGCAGTTGTGCTTTCAGTTCTTAATCTGATGAGCTATACAGTTTTAAATCATTGACAAAGAGAAGTCCTTACACTTTGTTGTTTTATAGGAGCCAAATTATAGCCATGGCATAATCCGTTAAGTAGACAGCTTAATGGTTTAAGGGCAGGACAGAATAGCAGCAGTGACATAGTCCCCCTGGAATATCCCCCTTTGGATTTTTATCCCTAGAATAACAATTTGTCCTTTATCATGGCTTAATTGCAAAGTGGTCTGCCACTGTTTCCTGGTCTGATGTAGTTTATCAGTGTAGTGTGTAGTTTATACATTTTAAGCACTCCTTTATCAATGAATGTGGGATACTGCCAAATGCTTTTTTGAAGCCAATCCATGCCATACTTAAATTCTTTCCCTTTTTACAGTTCTCCAGCATGACTTTATTTTAACAATAAATGATTCTCTGTTCCATATGACTTTCTTTTATTGCCCTTTTGTTCTACTGCCATAATTAAGTTTTCTAAATGACTATAAACTCTGTCGGCATCAGTTCTGGTGTATAGTTTATATGTCATTGGAAGACAATTTATTGGTCTATAATTTTTAGGGTAGCTTGCAGGTTCACTCTTAAGTAGGAGCATTGTGTTTCCTGTTGATAACTAGGCTGTTGTCTGTTCGGGGTGTACATGTAAATAGTTCTTACTCATGGCTAAATCTTCCTGCAAAGATGTAAATACTTTTAACCAGAAGTTAGGTACTGCATCTGGGCCTGGGGTTTTCCAATTAGAGGCTTTTCTTAACTTTGTTTCAATCTTTCTGGCTGTTACTTCATCCCATTTCATATCCTGTACCTTTAAACTCTCATTCTTTCTTTAACTTATAATATCCATTTAGCATCTTTGTTATGTTCCACAGGATCTTCATAGGTACTTCTCCAAAATGTATCAATTTCTTATTTTTTTGGAGGTCTTTCAATTCCTTTTACCTTGTTTCCCAATTCTCTATAAAACTTTCTTGGGTCATTAATAAATTGCTTATTTTGTACTTTTCCTTTACATTTATCTGAGTATCTTCTAAGTTTTTCTGCTTGTACTGATATTTTTAGTCTATTATTTGTGAGAGTGCATGATAGATCCTGATTCATTCTAATACTGTGCATTGCTTTTATCACATCTAGTTTTCTGAGTATTTTTGTAGATCTATTCCCTCTTCTGTATTCTTCTAACATTGACACTTCCTGTCTTAATTGCTTTATAGTTTTCTCTATTCAATACTTCCATGATGGTATTCGATTTCTCCCCTTCCTTGACTTGGAGTCAGCTACTTTTATACTGTGGGTTCTATCTGTGAGCCAGTTTGCAACCCACCTAGTGATATAGGGGTTGATGCCTAGCTTAGTGAGTTTTTCTATGATTCCTGAGTGGGGAATGGTATCAAAGGTCTTGGCCAGATCAAGGTAGGCTGTATGAACCACCTTGCCTTCATCCACAGCTCTGGTGACTGACTCAAAGAAGTCAACCAAATTGAGCAGGTATGATCTACCCTTCACAAAACCAAATTATGTAGGATCCAGAGTTTGGAGAGTCCCTATATCCTTGTTTATTAGGTCCATGATGATGCAGTCCAAAGCTTTGCATATCAGACTCATCAGGCTAATGGGGCGATAATTCCTGGGGTCTGTACTCCCTCTTTTGTGGAGAAGGCTGACTGCAGCAGTGCACCATTCAGTAGGGACAAAGCCTGAGGTGAGGCTGTGACTAAACAGGGCACACAGGTGAGGTGCCAGTTCACTCTGTAGTTCATGTAGAACACAGCCAGGGATATTGTCAGGTCCCATAGAAGCTATAGCCTTGGCCTTGGACAGTGCTGTTTTAACCAGTGCAGCAGTAATACTGGGTGCCTGATAATCTACTGGTGCTGTGATTGGTCTTTTGGGGGGGTAAAGTTAACACTGAATCTGTCGGCCAGTATATTGGCAATATCTGTTGGCTCGGTATAGGAGGTACCATTGTGCAGTAGCTCAGAGCAAATCTGCCATGGAGATTATTTACATAAATATAGAAGGCCTTGTGGTTGTCTTTACTATCTGCTGCAATTCTGTTTTCATAGCTAGCTTTAGAGAATTTGATAAGGGATCTCAACCTTTTGTTGAGGCTGATAAGGGAGTTTTTCCAGTCTTGGAACTTCACCTTATTCCACATCAGTTTCCTCCTTCTGTTGTAGAGTTTGTTTATGGCAGGGGACCACCAGATTGGCTTTCTTTGTTTTGAGGAGAGTATCTTGGTTCTAATTGGGATAACACGATCCATGCACTCGTGTAAGTGCTTATAGAGTGCATTTGTGTAGGATTCGTAACTGTATTGTCCATCTGCATGGGTGTCATGAAGTTCACCACTTCTGTCTTAAGAAGCATGAAGTTGGCTTTGGAGAAATTTTTTACTGTGGTTTACTTAATGGGGGGTGGGGGCGGGATGTGGATATCAAGGGTGATTAGCTTATGGTCGGATCGGACCAACGAGGAGTTGAGTTCAGGTGTGGAACAGCGGTCACTCATGCTGGTAATGACTAGGTCTAGGATATTGTTGCCCCTGGTGGGGGTGTGGGTAAGTTGGTCCAGGGCATTGGAGTTTATGATTTCCAGAAAGCATTGAGCTAGAGAGTTGGTACATGAGTAGTTTTCCCAGTTAATGGTGGGGTAGTTGAAGTCGCCCATTATTAGGATGTTTGGTTGAACACTAATATTTTCCAGTACATCAAGAAAAGAGAAGTGGGAATCCTAGGGCATGGTGGGGGATCTCTAGCAAGCTACAATTTGGATAGCAGTTTTGCCCAGAGTTAGTTGCACTTGGATAACTTCGGATGCATTATGCTGAGCAACTAGCTTGGAGGTGTGGATATCCTTAATGAATATGGACACACCTCCGCTTTTGGTGTTTCGGTCCAGGTTACATGGCCGAAAAGTGTGGTATGAGTTATAGCCTGGTAGTGCAGGGGTGCTCTCTGGAGCCTTGAACCAGGTCTCAGTCACTGCACAGATATTGATGTTCTCCATTTTAAGTAGTGCCTCGAGTAAGTGCATTTTGAGATTTAGACTTCTAGCATTGAGTAACATTACCCTCCGTTTTGGCTTGCCTGTTCCTGTTATGGTGGTGAATTTGTTATTTGAACTTTGCCTAAAAAAAGCACTATAGCGGCAGCAAGAGCCTTAGCCAGTATCCGGAATCCCAGGGGTGACAGGTGCAGGCCATCTGTGGCAAAGCATCGTGATCTGTTGACCATGTCATCCCAAGCAGACAGATACTGGATCCCCTTAGAATGACACCAGAAGCTTATCCAATTGTTGAAGTCAATCATTTTGTCCTTGAACTGCGGTATCATTCTGGGCGATGGCAGAATGCTACTCAGGGCTAGGGTCATACCTGCCTGGGCTACAAGATCGGAGAGCTCTTCCATGTCTCTTTTCATGTAGTCCAGGGAGGTACGTCTCAGGTCATTCACACCAACATGGACAATGACAGAGTCATATTTGTACTTGTTGTGGAGTGACCTGAGTGCGTGGGTTATGTGGCGGATCCTGGCACCCGACAGGCAGCTGACAGTAACCTTCTCCTTGTTTAGCCTGGTGAGTGGGACATCAGTGTGCCTGACTATAGAGTCACCTATGACTGATGTGTTGGGTACGTTGTTTTGCCTTATTGGCTGTGGTTGAGTGGCACACTGAGTCTGTGGGCTATGTGTCATTTGGGTTGTGTTGGGGATGGAGGTTGCTTGCGTTTCTGCTTTGGAGGTCTCTGTTGCTTAGACAGATTATTATTGAGAGCCTCTGCAAATGTTTTTGTGTTACTATGTGTGGATTTTGGTGGTGTAGATTTAGTGAGACTATGTGATGAGTGTGGTGTGGTGCAAATGTTTACCTTCTCCTCATGACTATCAAGTTCAGTCTTGGTTGAAGAGAGCTTTACCTCCAGTTTGGCTAGATAAGTGCATCTCTCACAGGTTGTAGTGTTGGGTGGTAGGAGGAGAGGGCTGTCTGTGTACATGAGACAATTTCTACATTGCCTCAAGATGCCCAGATTCATCAGATAGACAGGAGAGAACACTGGGAGCTGACCCTTGGACATGCCTGAATAAAAAACTATTTTCCTCTAGATAAGTGAGGAAAGTGAGTACAAGAGCTGTTTTTCTCTAAGCAAGTGAGAAAAGTAAGTACAGAAACTGTTTTTGTCTAGGTAATGAGGAAGGTTGAGTGCTATAATAATTAGTAGCTTATTTAGTGCTTACAAGTTCTGAACAAGTGCTGAGCATGAATAAGCAAATTTAAATGCTAAAACTAAGAATCTGTATCTGCACTAGACGAGTTACAGGACAGAAACAAGTGCAAATGCAGGCTTTCAAATCAGAAAGTTGAGAGAGATGGAAGAGATTGCCCAAATGGCCAGTAACTACAATTTCTGGGCCAGAACCACTTCTTATGTAGTAGACAGGTCACCTAGTGCTTACCACTCCCACTGATAAGCTAGAAGGCGTCCCTCCAACACAGAAAGGCTTGGGGGACTCGGAAGCTTACATACAGTCCTGGATACAGCAACTCTGTATCTGGAACACAAGTTACAGGAAAGGTAGGAAACAGGCTTACAGTTTTTTTTTGTTTTTTTTTTTTTTACAGAAAAGTACCAAAAACAGTAGTAAAAACAATTCACATGCAGTGCAAGCTAGCACATTTGAGTATGCAGCAATATTAGACCAAACACAGTTTAAAAATGCAATTAAATTAAAAAGGACTAAAAGCAAGTGCAGAAAGAGTTTATCAGGTAGAATGTGGTAAAGAGATGGGACTGGGGAGTGTCCCTATATCAAATCTACAGTGGGGCGACAACTGCGAAAGCCACCAAATTTAAACTACAAACCAAAAATAGGGAAGGTGGGTGGATGGAGCAAAACAGTTTCAACAGAGATCTAAGCAACCAGTTCCAACAGAGATCTAAGCAACAACTAACAGTACAAACTGTAAAACCAAAAAATATATACTCAGCTCTGTATATTTGCAGATCAGTCTCTCAGAACAGTGAGACAACAGTTTCAACAGAGATCTAAGCAACAATTAACAAACTCTATAACCAAAAAAATATACTCAGCCCTGTATATTTGCAAATAGTCTGGAAGGCAGTCTCTCAGACCACAGGTTCCAGCAATTAAATGCAGGCTGTTACTAACAGGTCAAATTAAGTGATCCTTGAGTTAGATAACACACAAGCTGCAAAAGCCAGTTATACCAACTGAAGACACGGCAGAAAATGGGGGGGGCAGTTTCAACCGAGATCTAAGCAACAACTAACAGTACAAACTGTAAAACCAAAAAATATATACTCAGCTCTGTATATTTGCAGATCAGTCTCTCAGAACAGTGAGACAACAGTTTCAACAGAGATCTAAGCAACAATTAACAAACTTTATAACCAAAAAAAATATACACAGCTCTGTATATTATCTTATCAGTTTTTGTGATTTTTGTGGACTGCTACTTCTTTCTACAACAGCGGGGGGCCATCCTCAGCTGGGTGAGTTTCTCAATGATGTCTGAATGAGGGATTATGTCAAAGGCCTTGGTTAGGTCAAGATAGGCAGTGTAAACTGCTTTGCATTCATCCAGGGTCTTGATGACATTCTTGTAGATGTCCACCAGGTTTAGCAGGCAAGATCTGCCCTTAAAGAAGCCAGACTGGGTTGGGTCAAGAGTTTGAAGGTCATCTATATCCTTGTTGATAAGATCCATAATGATTATCTCCATGGCCTTGCAGATAAGGCTGGTTAGGCTTATGGGTCTATAGTTCCCGGGGTTAGTTGAGGGACCCCCTTTGTGTGAGGGAATTATGGTTACAGTTTTCCACTAAGCTGGGACAAAGCCAGTGCTTAGACTGAGATTGAAGACTGTACTCAGAGGTTCCATTTAGACCATTTTAAGCAGCTCGGGAAGTTATCTGGTCACATAGAGTTTGTGTCTTTGGCCTTGGAGAATGCATCTCTGACCTGCTTTCTGGATATACTAGGCAGAGGACTAGTAACAGGTATGTTATGGGGTATGAATGGTCAGGATGGGGGGTGAAGTTTTCGCCAAACCTGTCCACTAGCAGGTTGGCGGTGTCCTCAATCAAGTTCAGTATAAGTGGTACTGTCCACAGCTAGTTTGGCACAAAGCTGGGCTTCCCTTTTAGATTTTGGATGTAGCTAAAGAATGCTTTGTGATTTACCTTAGCTAAGGATGCTAATTAAGTTTTGTAATTAGCTTTAGAGGACTTTACAAGATGTCTAATCTGCTTGTTTATGCTTTGGATGGAGTTCTTCCTTTGCTGGAACCGTACCCTCTTGTTTTTTAACAGCAGTTTATTTCTCCTGTTGTAGGATGTATTTATGCTGGATGTCCCATCAGGGTGGCTTATTTTTTCATAAGGATGTTGATTTGATCCTTTCTGGTATGGCTGAGTCTATACATCTATATAGGTGTTTATACAGAACTTTTATTTACACCTCAGTATAGGGGTCATTGCTGTCATTGTTGGTAGGGGGTCTGAAACTATTGATGCCATCACTCAGTAGGCTACAGGTCTATATCACTGCATCAAGTCAGTAATGAGTGAATACCTATTCATCAAACCGTTTTTTATTGAAGCCACTAATAATTGAACGGCAAGTTTTTCCCAGGGCAAACCAACAGTTGGCCACCATCTGTAATTTGTCCTTTTCCCCATTGTAGTGCGATCTCAGAGTTGGTATATTTAGTTAGGGGGTGTGGGAAGCACAGCCCCCCACACTGGGGGGGGGGGTGGCCATAGCCCCCTATCTGGGTAGGTTTTAAATTTTATGATTTTTTTCACAGTTGCTTGGTTGGCTTACCGTTGGTTTGTCCTAAGTAAAATTTTCATTAAAACAGCATTCGATGATTAGCTGCTTCAATAAAAAAAAGGTGTGATGAATAGGTGTTCACTCATCAGTGATTTAACAAAGTGATATAGACCCTTAGGATACAGTTTGCCTTGGAAAAAAATTTTAGCCTTTTTGCTCCTGAGGTTGGGTCAAGTATGATCGCTGCTTTGAACAAGACTGATTTATCGTCAGACTTTACCTGGGAGAGTCCGACACATGGGGTGGTACAGCAATCCCCCATGCTGGTGAGCACTATGTCAAGGATGTTAGTGCCCCTTGTGGGGTGCTGACTATCTGGTTCCGAGCATTTGTGTTAATAAAGTCCAGGATCCTTTGGGCAAGCATGTTTGTGCTCATATATGTTACCCAGTTAATGGAAGGATAGTTAAAGTCACCCATGACCAGGGTATTTGGCTGTACTGAGAGTGACTTAAGTAGGTCCAGGTAGGCTGTGTGGTTTTCATGGTGCATGGTGGGGACCTATAGCTAACAAGGATGTGGGGGGGGGTTCCTACAGTTAGTTGGACTTGGAGTAACTCTAGGGAGTCATACTGTTTAACCAGTCTAGAGGTGTATATGTCTTTAAGGAGGAAGGATACTCCTCCTTCCTTGTTTTTTTTTTTTCACTTTCATTGTGTAGTCTGAAAGTGTGGAAGGCATTGTAGCCCTGCATGGCTGGGGCACTCTCTGATGCCTTGAACCATGTCTCTGTGAATGTGCAGACATCAGCATCTTCCAAGGTGAGAAGTGCTTCAAGCAAGTGCAGTTTCTGATTTAGACCCCTAGCATTAAGCAGCATAACCCTGAGTTTGATTCTGGAGGAAATGTTTACATTGATAATTTTGTTCTTATGACATTGCCTAAAAAAGGCACTATGAGGGAGGTAAATACCTTTGCCAGCAACCTAAAGCCTAGAGGTGACAGGTGAAGACCATCTCTAGCAAAGCAGTGTGGTTTGTTGACCATATCATCCCAGGCTGTTAGATACTGGATCCCCTGATTTGACACCAGAAGCTAAACCAATTGTTGAAGTCAATCATTTTTTGTTTACATTGTGGTATCTTCCTAGTTGAGGGAAGATTGCTGCTTAGGGCTAAGGACATACCTGCCTGGGACAGATAATCCTAAAGCTCTATCATGTCTCTCTTTATATAGTCCAGTGAGGTATCTCAAGTCATTCACTTCAATATGGACTATGACAAAGAATAGTGACATCCTATATCCAAACAGGACATTGAGGACCAGGGATTTATAAGCTACCTGTGTCCATAAGGGATGTGGGTACCAGAACCAGTGTAAATTTCATATTCCCCATCCATTGGTCTAGATTGTGCTTAGATTGGGTAATAGATGAACTCGCTTCACATGGATAGGAAGCCATTCCATAGGACGGGCAATCTCTGGGACACATATCTGTCTCTCCAGCATGTTCTGTTTAAGTCACAGAGAAAGTTCAAATCCCTAGACCTTGAATTTCTAGTCCTGTTTGACTTATGAATATGTAATATCATAAATGGAGGGTTTGTTGATGCCTTGTAAGCCAGGCATAAATCAGCCCCCGGCAATCTATAAGAGACTGAGCAGAGGGAAATGTGCTCTGTTTAAGGAAGGTTTGTTACACCTTGTATTCTTTTTTTAAGTAACTTCTGAAATTGATTTAGTTGCTGCACATGCCTGGTCAGGTACATATCAAAGTAAGCATTGCACTCTATGATTGGTTTGATAAGGACAAAGTACAACGGGATAATGACCTCTTTGGACCTAGATGCCATGCCTTTACTTATAAGCTGTGCAACATAAAAAGACTTCCTCATTACTGTGACCACATAATGGTCAAAGGTAAGGCTACTGTCTACATGCATATGAAGATCCTTGACCATTGGATCAGACTCTTAGATGCATATTATTAACATGTTAATTAGCTGGGATGGCTGACTTCCCAAAAAGTACAATTATGCATTTCTTAGCATTGAGTTTAAGACCATGACTTTAGCACCATTTGTTAGTCAGAGATAGGTTTTCCTGAAGAATGCTAGTGTCTGTAGGGAAGTCAATGATAACTCCCAGCTTGCAATCATCTGCAGTCTTAGTCAACCATAAATCTTCAGCATTTGCTTTCACTTCAGGAAAAATAGATGCCAAAAATGAGCAGGCTCAGTACCGAGCCCTGGGGGACTCTGACATTGAGTGGCCTCTTGGTAGAGGATGGCCTCACCTATTTTGACTTTCTGTGTCCTATCAGTGAGCTGTTTGACTATCCTGTTGGTGATAAACAGATTTATACCTAATTTAGTGCTTGTCTATAATGCTGAGTGGAATATAGTAGGAAAAACCTTGGCACGGCTGAAGTAACCTGTGTGTGCAGCCTTGCCCTCATCCATTGCTTTGGTGACCCTCTCAAAGAAGTCCACCAGATTTAATAGTCATGACCTTCCTTTAACAAAGCTGAAATATTATGGTTCCAACATTTGCAAGTTACTTATATCCTAGTTTGTCATGTCCATGACGATTCTTTCCCTGACCTCACATATGAAGCTGGACAGATTTATGAGCCTGTAGTTACATGGATCACTGGTTTGACCTCCTTAGCACAGAAGAATGACTGTAGCCATCTTCCATTCCTTGGGCACAAAACCTGACAGTAGTCTAGAGCTGAAAAGTGATTCAAGTGGACCAGAGAGGTCATGTTTCATGCAATTGAGGAAGCATCCCAGGATGTTATTGGTGCCCATTGATGCAGTGTTTTTGGCACTGGAAAGTGCATTGATGATTTGTTCCCCAGTAATGGTTATGGAGGATTGTGGTATGTGGTATTTCCTTTAGACTATCAAGGGGGAGTGGGGGGGGCAGAAATTTGAACTGCACCTGTCAGTCAAAAGGTTGGCAATGACCTCTGATTCAAAGTGGGTGATGCCATTTATAATACATTCTACACGTTGTTGTGTATTACCCTTGAGGATATGGACATAGCTGTAGAACATTTTGTGATTGTCCTTTGCCTAAGAAGCTATTTTTACTTAAAATGTAGCATTTGAAGTACAAATTAACCCTCTTTGCTGCCTGCTTAGTGTGATCAGCAGGCTTTTGATGTGCTGGGATTTGTTCCTCATATGCTTGGCTAAGACTTTTTTCTCTTGTTGTATAAGAGATTGATATTGTAATTCCACCAGGGTAGCTTGTTTTTTGAGTTTGTCTTAAACTTTGTACTTATTTAAATAAGTCCATTGCAGAACTGCAGTTCTTTATATAAGCATCTTCTTGCACAAAAATGATTTCTTTGTAAATATCTTCCTGAAGTATTGTTCATGCTCATCTTCTTTCATGTACATCTGCATGTACAGTACAGTGGTGATTGTTGTGCACATGCTCATCTTCTTTCAGGTACATTTGCTTGTGTAGTACAATGGTGATTATTATGCAAATGCTCATCTTCTTTCAGGTACATTTGCCTGTGCAGTACAATGGTGATTATTGCACACATGCTCTCCTGCTTTCATATACATTTGCATATACAGTACAAAGGTGATTGTTGCACATTCTCACCTTGTTTCATGTACATTTTCATGTACAGTATAAAGGTGATTGCTGCACATGCTCACCTTCTTTCATGTACATTTGTATGTACAGTATAAAGGTGATTGTTGCACATGCTCACCTTCTTTCATGCACATTTGCATGTACAGTACAAAGGTGATTGTTGCACATGCTCACCTTCTTTCATGTACATTTGCCTGTACAGTATAAAGGTGATTGTTGCACATGCTCACCTTCTTTGATGTACATTTGCATATACAGTACAAAGGTGATTGTTGCACATGCTCACCTTCTTTCATGTACATTTGTATATACAGTACAAGGTGATTGTTGCACATGCTCACCTTCTTTCATGTACATTTGCATGTACAGTACAAAGGTGATTGTTGCACATGCTCACCTTCTTTCATGTACATTTGCAAGTACAGTGCAAAGGTGATTGTTGCACATGCTCACCTTCTTTCATGTACATTTGCATGTACAGTACAAAGGTGATTGTTGCACATGCTCACCTTCTTTCATGTACATTTGCATGTGCAGTACAAAGGTGATTGTTACACACGCTCACCTTCTTTCATGTACATTTGCATATACAGTACATATGTGATTGTTGCTCGTGCTCACTTTCTTTCATGTACATTTGCATGTGCAGTATAAAGGTGATTGTTGCACATGCTCACCTTCTTTCATGTACATTTGCATGTACAGCACAAAGGTGATTGTTGCACATGCTCACTTTCTTTCATGTGCATTTGCATGTACACTACAAAGGTGATTGTTGCACATGCTCACCTTCTTTCATGTACATTTGCATGTACAGTACAAAGGTGATTGTTACACATGTTCATCTTCTTTCATGTATATTTGTTTATACAGTACAATGGTGATTGTTGTGCACATGCTCTCCTTCTTTCATGTACATTTGCTTGTATAGAACAATGATGATTGTTGTGCACATGCTCAACTTCTTTTATGTATATTTGGTTATACAGTACAGTGGTGATTGCTGTGCACATGTTCACCTTCTTTTATGTACATTTGCATGTACAGTACAAAGGTGATTGTTGCACATGTTCACCTTCTTACATGTACATTTGCTTGCACAGAGCAATGGTGATTGTTGTGCACATGCTCATCTTCTTTGTGTACATTTGCTTGTACAGAAAATGGTGATTGCTGTTTGGCGCTTCTAAAAGTTTATCATTGAAACAGTGTTCTCTTTTTGTCATAGTTATTTATTTTTTAATTACAAGACACACTGAGTAAATGTAGCTAGATTAAAGTACAGCTCTGAAAGTACTGTTAATTTTTGTCACTGTTACTTTTTTAACTTGCAACAAGGCTCATAATGACAGCAGGTTTATTACATGTTTTGTCTTAACAGAATATGTATTTTCGGTGGGGTAATTGTAGTTATTGGCTAATAAAAATATGAAGACATATTAAACCATTTGGGGCTATTTTTGAAGTGGTGTATTATGGTTATTACAAATCTTCACAATAATATATTATGATTTTCATAATAGATAATATAGTAAAAGGTTTATATTGGCCAAGTAGCCCTATGTTTTCATAGGCAGGAAGCGGATTCTGAATGGTTAATTGAATTAGTTTAGATAACACTGGGGATGACCATTCATTGTACATCAGCTGCTTTATCTCTCCGCAAGCCAAACTGGCTCGAGTTTCCTAACTATCTCACCTTCACTCAGCTCACCTTTGCCCACAAACTCATTTTCCATCCATCCCTCTGTCCCTCACTCAGCTCCACCTTCAAAATGCATATGCCACAAAGACTCCTAAGATCCAATAACCAAAATCTGATATAACTTTACAAACCTCTTCAGTCTCCTGTAAAAAGCCTGCTATCCTTTGCCCTGGCAAGGCAATGGAATTTCCTTCCCCCCTCCATCCGCACCACTACTAACCTCCCAGCTTTTAAAAAATCCCTGCACACATACTTAACTTCCTCCTGGGAATGCTCCTGCTCTCATCCATCCTAGTCTAGCCTGCCCCTCTATAGACAGCCACATCAGATACAACCAAATACTATAAATAAACAAATGTAATAACACCTAGTAATTCTTAGATTCTTCTATTCCATTCAAGATACTACATATTTTATTACAGCGATGCTATGCTTGTCACACATAATGTAACTAAAGTATTCTTCATGCAGCTGCTTAAATCTTAGATTATTTGCCTTGTAACCACCTGTTCCATTGTTTTTGTCATGAACCCACAATCTACTACCTTTGTCAGCCACTGTTTTAGTATTTGTTACTACTGCTTCTGACAACCTGTTTAAACATGATTGTAAAGGATTAAAGTGCAAACCTTGTTATAGTTTTGCTTACTGTTACTTTTGATAATATGTTTTAACATGATTGTAAGTGTTAAATGTGAACTTTTGTAATCTTTGTATCTTTATTATTGGAGCTTTTCTTCCCAGGACTCTATTGAAAACGGGTACTTCGGACCCAATGGACAATCCTGGTAAATCAACTATAAATAAATAAAATAAAATTTACTAAAGTGGCAGGCAGCTGATATACTGTGTTAATGTATTGTGGTGCATTTTCCAATAATTCCAGAAAAAAGAAAACGTGGCTGATATAATTATGCTGTCAGCGAGAATCCAGGATCACTGGCATGGTGTTCTTTGTCATAGGCATTATAGAACAATTGTACAGAAGAAAAGGCATGGCTAATTTTATGGGATTTTGCAGGAAACTTGGCTCAGTTAATGCAAAAGCAATTTTTATGTTTGTCATAGTGAACTTGAGCTGAGAGCTTTGATGTCCCATACTTTTACGTAGCTTGTTTAAGAAGAGCAAAATTTCAAACATTATATGAAGTTTTCAGATTTGAATAATTTAGTTTGTATATACTATACATTTCTTCACTTCTTATGCTAAGCACTTAGAAGTTATTTTTCTTCATAGTCTAAGCATAAAATAAGAGTGAATGACAATCATCCTAACTTACTAATCATATCAGTGTGTGTGGGTGGGCAGGGTGACAGCACAACTTCTTTACTTGTTACCTTTTCTGTTTATTTATTTATTAATTACATTTGTTAATTGGGGAAATTAACTAGCCAAAAGACCCTTTCCAGCCATGACCTTGGTCAAGTGGCATACACCGAACAGCATATTAAGAAGTACATGCTGTTAGCAGAAACTAGATGGAAAATATACACTGAAAGCTAACAATAAAACAATGAAGATTGAACATTTATTTAGTGAATTATTGCTTAACAGACTGAGTGACTGCAACCTGATAACTGGGTAGGAGAACTAGAGCAATGACCATCTTCACCTACAACCTTTGACCCAGGGGGCAACATAAAGCATAATAAGATGACGTAACAGTAAAGGTTCATAGGTAGGTACTAGGCTACTGGCCCTAGGGCCTATATAAGCCTAGCCAAAAAATGTAGCTTGGCTTTCGCCACCCAAGAAAATTATTTTCCTTTGCCCCTGTTGAGCAGAGCTACAAAAGTGATCCCTGGGATGAATTTCCTATTTCCCATCCAAACATCAAGATTTTTCTTGAAGAGTGCTAATGAGGAGCTCTGTTTGACATAGATAGGTAGTCTGTTCCAGAGTATGGGAAGTCTCTGGGACAGGAATCTATCCCTCCAGCATGTTCTGTTTATTGTGGTGACAAGGTTTAGGTCCCTAGAGCATGTAGCTCAGAGGGATTGGGATTTCTTTAAGTGGAGCATGTCCAACAGCTCTGGGTTTGACATAGCTTTGTATGTTAGGCAGAGATCTCCCCTGAGTAGGTGATATGCGATGGAGTAAAGCTGTCGTTTTTTGAGACGGTCTGCATAGGGCATCTGTTTGAGGCCAGTAATACTCTTTGTGAGGTACTTCTGTGGTCTTTCCAGTTGTTGTAGATGTCTTGTGAGGTACATACCAAAAGGGGCATTGTACTCTATAATGGGTCTAATGAGTGATGAGTAGAGGGGAACAATGACCTCTTTTTTTCTGGATGAGAATCCTTTTGTGATGAGAAGAGCCACATAGAAGGATTTCCTGACCACTGTGGTGATGTGATTATCAAAGGAGAGACTACTGTCCACCTGTGTCCCAAGGTCTCGTATCACATTTTCGGCATTAAGTAGACTACCAGCTATGTGGTAGTTCATGGGTACAGAGTTTTTACCAAAGAGGATGGCAATACACTTTTTGGCATTGAGCTTCAGGCCATGGCTTTGACACCAGGTATCTGTCTCAGTGAGGCCCTTTGGTAGTATGTCCACATCGTTGAGAGTTTCGATTATGGCTCCTAGTTTGCAGTCATCTGTAAACTTTGTTAGCCAAAGACCTTCTGTGTTAGCCTTCACTTCAGAGAAGTAGATACCAAACAGGAGAGGACCCAGGACTGAACCCTGTGGTACTCCACTTGTCACTGGTCTGAAGTCGGATTTGGAATCCGCTACTTTCACAGTGTGGGTTCTGTCCATGAGCCAGTTGGCAACCCATCTTGTGACATAGGGATTTATACCTAATTTAGTGAGCTTATCTATAATTCCAGAATCAGGGATGGTGTTGAAAGCCTTGGCGAGATCTAGATAAGCTGTGTGAACCACTTTACCCTCATCTATGGCTTTGGCGACTGCTTCAAAGAAGTCAATCAGGTTTAGGAGACATGATCTGCCTTTTACAAATCTGAACTGGGTAGGGTCCAGAGTTTGGAGATTACCAACGTCTTTGTTTATGAGTTCCATGATGATACATTCCATGGCCTTGCAGACCAGGCTCATCAGGCTAATGGGGTGGTAGCTCCCGGGGTCCATCATGGCTCCCCCTTTGTGGAGTGGGATAACTGTCGCTGTGCGCCATTCAGTGGGTACAAAGCCTGAGGTGAGGCTATGATTGAACATGGTACTTAGTAGGGTGCCAGTTCATTCTGTAGTTCGTGTAGAACACAGCCTGGGATATTGTCAGGTCCCATGGATGCTGTGTTCTTGGCTTTGGAGAGTGTGTTTTTTACATCTGCAGCCATGATTATAGGAACTTTGCATTCTTCCGGTATACAGATGGGCCCTCTAGGGGGTGAGAGGGGGGTAAAGTTAGCACTGAACCTATCTGCTAGGATGTTGGCAATATCAGTTGGTTCTGTATATTTAGTGCCATTGTGCTGTAACTCAGAGCAGATCTGAGTGTACCCATTGAGATTTTTGACATAGCTATAGAATGCTTTGTGGTTGTCTTTATAGTCAGTGGCAATTTTGTTTTCGTAAATAGCTTTGGAGGATTTTATGAGGGATCTCAGCTTCTTACTGAGGTTGACCAGGGAGATCCTCCAGTCATGGGATTTTACTCTTTTTTGCAACAGTTTCTTTCTTCTGTTGTAGAGTTTGTTTATGGCAGAGGACCACCAGATTGGCTTCCTTTTTTTGGAGAATAACATCTTGGTTCTATTAGGGATAGCATGATCCATGCACTCGTGTAAGTGCTTATAAAGTGCATTTGTGTAGGATTCAGCAGTCATACCTCTATTGTCCGTCTGCATGGGTGTCATGAAGTTTGCCACTTCTGTCTTAAAAAGTGTGAAGTTGGCTTTGGAGAAGTTTTTTACGATGGTTTCCCTAATTGAGGGTGGGGGTGGGATGTGGATGTCTAGGCTGATTAGCTTGTGGTCGGATCTGACCAACGAGGAATTGACCTCTGGTGTGGAACACCGGTTTCCCATGTTGGTAATGACCAGGTCTAGGATATTGCTGCCCCTGGTGGGGGTGTAAATAAGTTGATCCAAGGCACTGGAATTTATGAATTCTAGAAAACGTTGAGCAAAAGAGTTGGTACATGAGTAGTTTTCCCAGTTAATGGTGGGGTAGTTGAAATCACCCATTATTAGGGTGTTGGGTTGTACCCTAATACTTTCCAGTATATCAAGAAATGAGGAGAGGGAATCCTGGGGCTTGGTGAGAGGTCTGTAGCAAGCTACAATTTGGATTGTGGTCTTGCCCAGAGTTAGTTGCACTTGGATAATCTCGGATGCATTATGCTGTGCAACTAGCCTGGAGGTGTGGATATCCTTAATGAATATGGACATGCCTCCGCCTTTAGTGCTTCGTTCTGGGTTAGGTGGCCGATAGGTGTGGTATGAATTGTAGCCTGGTAATGCAGGGGTGCTCTCTGGAGCTTTGAACCAGGTCTCTGTCATTGCACAGATGTCAATGTTCTCCATTTTAAGGAGTGCCTTGAGTGAGTGCATTTTGAGGTTTAGACTTCTAGCATTGAGTAGCATTACCCTCAGATTTTGCTTGCTTGTACCTGCTACGGTGGTGAATTTGTCATTTGAACCTTGCCTAAAAAGGCACTATAGGGGTGGCAAGAGCCTTAGCCAGTATCCGGAATCCTAAGGGCGACAGGTGCAGGCCATCTCTGGCAAAGCATCATGGTCTGTCGATCATGTCGTCCCAGGCAGACAAATACTGGATCCCCTTAGAATGACACCAGAAGCTTAGCCAATTGTTGAAGACAATCATTTTGTCCTTGTACTGTGGTATCATTCTGGATGATGGCAGGATGCTACTCAGGGTTAGGGTCATACCTGCCTGGGATGCAAGATCGAAGAGCTCCTCCATGTCTCTTTTCATGTAGTCCAGGGAGGTACGTCTCAGGTCATTCACACCAACATGGACAATGACAGTGTCATATTTGTACTTATTGTGGAGTGACCTGAGTGCATGCATTATGTGGTGGATCCTGGCACCTGACAGGCAGCTGACAGTAACTTTCTCCTTGTTTAGTCTAGTTAGTGAAACATCAATGTGCCTGACTATAGAGTCAACTATGACTAGAGTGTTGGGTACATTGTTATGCCTTATGGACTGTGGTTGAGTGACACACTGAGTTTGTGGGCTATGTGTCGGGGGGTGGAGTTTGCTTGCTTTTATGCTTTGGAGGTCCCTGATGCTTGGGCAGGTTTTTATTGAGAGCCTCCGTGAATGTAGGCGTGTGTTTTTTGTTTCTATTTGTGTGTTTTGGTGGTGTAGGTTTTGAGGGACTATGTGATGAGTGTGGTGTGGTGCAAGTGTTTACCTTCTCCTCTTGACTGTCTAGTCCAGTCTTGGGTGGAGAGCTTTGCTTCCAGTTTGGCTATATAAGTGCATCTCTCACAGGTTGTAGTGTTGGGTGGTAGAAGGAGAGGATTGTCTGTGTACATGAGGCAATTGCTGCATTGCCCCAAGATGCCCAGATTCATCAGGTAGACAAGAGAAATCACTGGGAGCTCACCCTTAGACATGCCTGGATAGGTGCTTATTTATTAAGTACTAAAAACTGCTTTCCTCTAGACAAGTGAGGAAAGTTGAGTGCTGTAGTAATTTGCAACTTATGTAGTGCTTACAATGAGTTCTGAACAAGTGCTGAGTTCATAGAAACAGATTTGAGTGCTGAAACTAGAAAACTGGCTAGTTATAAGAAACAAAACTAAAATGAAGTTTTAAAAGTTCACATAGGAATAATAATGCACATCACAGCTTTGGTAGTCTTAAAGTGGTGTAGTTCAAAACAGAAAATATATGACAATAAGGTTTATTAGTGAAGAGACAGACAAGTACTATGTAATCTATAATACTTACAGCAATGACTTGTGCAATTTACCAATAATTTACTAAAATTGCTTTAGAAGTGGGGACATCAGTCTACATAACCTGTATCTCTAAATAAATGCAAGCTTTGTTAGTTTTCAGGTGCTCTTTTAAGTCTGTCCTTAAAGTATTTTTTTTTTATCTTTCCTTTGTTGAATGGTGGTTTCATGTGGTTGGGGCAATTCTTGTAAAGCTGTTTCACCAATCACTGAGCTGATTGCGGTTGGGAGGGTGGACTAATGGTTAATGTGTTTGCCTTACAAACACAAGGTGCAGGGTTTGAGTCTCACAAGGGATAATTAGTTAGGCTTAAAATGCCTCGCAAGGGCAGTTAGCTTAGTACTAACCTATGAAATGAAAACTAAATAGAAGTAACCCTTTCTGTTGAGTGCTGTTCTGTGCATAAGTAGGTTCTCTTACTATCAGTTTCTGCTTTAAAGGAGGACAGAGACCAGGTATGAGAATCTGAAAAATGATTGTGCTTAACAGTAGCATTAACTTATCTTTTACTGGAAGACACTTTTTTATCATAACCTGAAGTTACGTAATAAATGCAGACATTTTACATATCAAGAATTTTAAGAGTAGATAGCAATAAAAATGTAGAATTTCCAATTTAAGAGAAAATACAAGTAAACAAGTACAGTACTGATTAAAACTATTAAATTCTAAGTCAAATTAGTTGAACTTGATAATATAAGTGCTATTTATCTCTTAGAGGTGTGGATTGAAATTAACCAACACTGCAGTAATATTTGCCTTTGCAATTTTCTTTGAGATGGTCTGTAAATTTCTGAAAGGTGACAGATTGAAGGAGGGTCTTATTAGCAGGGACCATGTTGATCAGATCATAGGAAGTAGATCTTATCAGATGTATTAGCAAGTGGATGGGCTGTAAAAGGTACATATTCATCATTTTTAACTAACTGTCAGTTATGTTAACATTGGCTATAGATATTAAATGAAACATCCTACTTTCAGTGATTTAGAGAACTGATATGTTGTGAGAAGAGTTTAAGGTATAAAAAGGTAATGCCTGTTTGAGACTTGATGTTAGCACATGTATAAAAATTGCTCTCTAACATCCCTTGTTAGTAGGTTTGAGAGTTTGTAAGAAAATCTTAACTGGGCCAGGACGTTGTCCACTGTTTTGCCAGCAGAGGATCATAGGAGATTACTAGACTATCGACCCAGAGGTAATTTCAAGCCTAGCCATTTCATCCCAATATAATGCCATAGAAATTTTAGTTAATACCCAATATTGCATTTAGTAATGACTGCCCATATCCAGGAGGGTTGTGGGCGCTACTCCCAGTAAGAATTTATGGTGCCTCATCCACTCATCCAGGTTCCTTTTGAACACTGTCATAGAGGTGCTCTGTTTCACATGACTAGATGTCCCAAGATTCACACTCCACATTCCTAGGCACCCTGGAGAATATTAGCGTCCAACCTAACACTCTCATACTGGGCGACTTCAACTACCCCTCCGTTAACTGGGAAAACTACTCTTGTACCAATGCACTTACCCAATGCTTTCTGGAATTCATTAATTCCAATGCCCTGGACCAGCTCGTTCTTACCCCCACTAGAGGTAGCAACATCCTTGACCTGGTCATTACTAACATGGGCGACCATTGCTCTACTCCAATAGTGAACTGCTCCCTGGTTAGATCTGATGACTAGCTAATCACCTTCAAAATCCACATCCTGCCCACCCCCAACCCCAAAAAGGTAGCCACCATGAAAAACTACTCCAAAGCTAACTTTGGGCTCCTAAAAACAGACGTGGCTAACTTCACGGCACCCATGCAAATGGATAATAGTTGCATCACCACCAAATCATACACCAATGCACTGTACGAACACGTACACAAATGCATGGATCTCACCATACCCAATAGAACTAAGACACTGTCCTCAAAAAAAGGAAGCCAATCTGGTGGTCACCTGCCATAAACAAACTCTACAACAGAAGGAGGAAACTGATGCGGAATAAGGTGAAGTTCCAAGACTGGAAAAACTCCCTTATCATCCTCAACAAAAGGTTGTGATCCCTCATCAAATCCTCTAAAGCTAGCTATGAAAACAGAATTGCAGCAGATAGTAAAGACAAACCGCAAGCCTTCTATAGTTATGTAAAGAATCTTCATGGCAATACCCAGATTTGCTCTGAGCTACTGCACAATGGTACCTTCTATACTGAGCCAACAGATATTGCAAATATACTGGCAGACAGATTCAGTGCTAACTTTACCCCTCTCACCCCCCAAAGGGCCAATCACAACACCAGTAGATTGTCAGGTACCCAGTATTACTGCTGCACAGGTTAAAACAGCACTGTCCAAGGCCAAGAATACAGCTTCTATGGGATCTGACAGTATCCCTGGCTGTATTCTACATGAACTACAAAGTGAACTGGCATCTCACCTGTGTGCCCTGTTCAATCACAGCATCACCTCAGGCTTTGTCCCTGCTGAATGGCGCATTGTTACAGTCATCCCTCTCCACAAAGGAAGAGCGACTACAGACCCCAGGAACTATCACCCCATTAACCTGACGAGTCTGATATGCAAAGCTATGGAATGCATCATCATGGACCTAATAAACAAGGTTATAGGGAATCTCCAAATTCTAGATCCTACACAGTTTGGTTTTGTGAAGGGTAGATCATGCCTGCTCAACTTGGTCGACTTCTTTGAGTCAGTCACCAGAGCTGTGGATGAAGGTAAGGTGGTTCATACAAAACTACATTGATCTGTCCAAGGCCTTTGATACCATTCTCCTGTCAGGAATCATAGAAAAACTTACTAAGCTAGGCATCAACCCCTATATCACTAGGTGGGTTGCAAACTGGCTCACATATAAAACCCACAATGGGAAAGTAGCTGATTCCAAGTCAGACTGCTGACCAGTCACAAGTGGAGTCCCACAGGGTTTGGTCCTGGATCCTCTCCTGTCTGGTATCTACTTCTCTGAAGTCCAGGCCAACACAAAGGGACTCTGGCTGACAAAGTTCGCAGATGATTGCAAGTTGGGAGCTATTATTAACTCTCCAAGTAAGGTTGACATCCTACAGAAAGGCCTCAATGAGACCAACGACTAGTGTCAGATCCATGGCCTTAAGCTCACTGCCAAAAAATGTGTCTTCATCCCCTTTGGGAAAAACCTGGTACCCTTGAATTACCACATTGATGGTAGTCCACTGAACACAGAAGGCATTATAAGAGATCTGGGAAGACAGGTTGACAGCAACCTCTCTTTTGACCATCACTTTGCCACTGTGGTCAGAAAGTCCTTCTATGTGGCACATCTCATTACTAAGGGTTTTGCATCCAGGAAGAAAGTGGTCATTGTCTCCCTCTACTCTTCCCTCATTAGGCCAGTCATAGAGTACAATGCCCCATCTGGCATGTACCTCACTAGACACCTGCAACAACTGGAGAGGCCGTAAAAGTACCTCACAAAGAGGATCATAGGCCTTAAACACTTGTCCTATATGGACAGACTCAAAAAACTCCAACTATTCTCTGTCTCATATTGCCTACTTAGAGGTGATCTCTGCTTGACTTACAAAGCCATGTCTGACCCAGCTCTGTTAAAAATGCTACATCTAAAGAAATCCCAATCCCTCCACACCATACGCTCCAGAGACCTCAACCTCATTAGCACAATCAGCAGAACATGCTGGAGGGACAGGTTCATAACCCAGAGACTGCCCATGCTATGGAATAGACTTCCCATACATGTCAAGCAGAGCACCTCACTGGCCCTCTTCAAGAAAAATCTTGATGAGTGGATGGGAAATAGAAAATTCACCCCAGGGATCACTCCAGTGGCTCTACTCAACAGAGGCACTAGGAACTAAGGTTGGGTGGCACGATGCCAGGGTAATCCTATGGGCTAGGCTTGTAAAGGCTCCAGGGACATTAGCCTAGTACACACCTATGTACCTGTAAATGTAAAGAATGACATTTTAGAGGTATATTTGTTGCTAAGATTTCTAACACGAGACTATTACCAGTTGTGAAATTTGTTCTAGAAAGTTCAGAAACAAGCTGAGTGAGAGGAGACAATGATAGATTCCAGTTTTGTTGAGCTGTATGACTACCTTTCCAGTCCATGTTTAGATTATCAGTGCATATGAGCTGTGTACCTTAAGACTGATGTGGTAGTTTGCATTTGTATTCACTAACCAGTGTACTGGGAATGGAGAAGTAATAGACAAAGCTGTTATGAACTATTTTGTGGGGCCACATACAAGTAATTGATGTATTTTTGGAGCTTGATCATGTTTGTTGTTGCCTTTAGTGATGAGTGTACATTCTAGACTGACTTCCTTATGAACTAGGAAAACACCATCCCCTGGTGCCCCTTTGTCTGTTATCATAAATTGTCTTTTATTTAGAGGTAATGCTAAGTGAAATGCAGTATTCATCTTTCTGCCAAATTTCATTAATTACAAGCACACTGGGAGTGTTGGTGTACCCAGCATTATATTGTAATAAGCATATTGATACAGCAGATGTTGAAGGATGATAATATTAGGAATTTTTGTTTGACAGGAATAGAAGGGGAGTGGCCGTATTTTGGAAATCTTGATCGCCTTCTGGATCTAAACAGATCAACAGTAATAGATTGGAAATGGTAACTTTGAGGTCATATTTTGATTGTGGTCTTGGCTGTGATAATATTTGGTGCACACAGGGTATTTTTTATTGTAATGTGGTCAACACTAACAGTAGTGAAGCCATCATTACAAGTATAGTGTGGGGAATAGAAAGGGACCATTATTAAACCATTATTAAAGTAAGTAGGCAGTACTTTCATTTAAAGGATAATTAGAGAGCGGTAACATTGTTTGCTAATCGATTATACCTTTGTGAAATAACTGTAATGTTTCTTTGTACTATACTAAAGTAAATTTGTTTATTTATTTATTATTTATTGACATTTGATTGCCATGAAAGTCCGACTGGGTATAAGCCCATTTTCACTGGTGGCCCTGGGAGAAAAGCTCCAAATTATTATGAAACATTTTAAGAATAATAATTTTGCAGTCTTCAAAAATAAAACAATAACATCCATAGTTTAAATAATTAGGCATAATATAAAAACATTGGTTAAGAATCGATATAAGGTATATGACAATCATTTAGTATTTAGAGAAATTTTAGACAGTTTGTAGAGAAATTAAAGGTAAGTTAGTCTGATACAAACAGGACTTGCAATATGGAGTATCCAATGTAAATAGAGATATTTATTTAAGACAGAGCATTGCTAGTAATAGGAGTAATTCTTTAATTGTCTGGGTGGTGATGTTTGTTTTATTAGTCCCGCTAGGCTTGTGGCCTTTTTTCAGGGGGAGACCTAAGGTGGTATTTGTACTACTGGGGAAAGTTGGGTAGGGCATGAGGAACTTCATCTACTCTTTTCGATAGGTGCCGTGGGATCTTTTGCATATACTTGAGCTATGACCCACTCAAGCAGATGGGACCACAGTTTAATGTCTCATTTGAAAGGCGAATGATTGAAGGGGTATGACGGGACAACCAGCACACAACAAGCAGCTGCTACATGCTCATATATCAGCATGCCCAAAAAATACTATAGGTTTATAGTTAGTGAGGTCACTGGAGTTTCCACCTTTGTGTAATGGTAGAATATATGATTTCTTCTTAAAGTTAGGGCATAGCTTTCTTTTAGTAAGTGGTTTATTAGAAAAGAAATTGGGTAGATGAAGACATTAATGCCACTTTTAATCCATTCAGCAGACACATTATCTGGTACAAGTGTGTAAGGCTTTATTTTTTGGAGTAGCATTTTGCTAGCAGATGTGGCGACTGGTTGGAAGGAGATTTTAATGTTTTGTTTAACTGATTTGAGTCTGAAGACAGAGAATGGCGTTTAGGTTTTGATAAGAGAGATAACTGGCCATACTTTCAGAATGGTTGTTAAAGGTGGGAGAGGGATGTGTAGTATGACCTAGTTTTAATAACTGGTGTATGGTCGAGTTATTCTGTTATTATTTCTAAGCTTTCTGTTATTTCTTATAGTCCTTGTGATGGCTGCCAGCCTAGCCAGATATAATTTTATAGATAATTCTGTCATTTGTAAATATTAATGTAAGTCACAGGCTTGTTGTCTTAAATGGAAAAAATGCTGTTATATGTGGAACTGCAAAAATGTAACAACAGTGCACTCTGCTGACCAAGTAAAGCATGTTGTGACCCTTTGATGTAAACATAGCTCTGGCCGGTCTAGATGAAGGAATTCTTGCTATTGCTTTAAGGCCAGAGTTAATGGCCAGACTTTTCATGCATAAATGTCCTTAATGGCCTTCCTTCCTGACCTTGTGTGAGCTTACTAAAGAATGTAGCCTGTTAGCCTGGGAACCCCAGGAAAGTGTGAAGAATGATGTAATGTGAATCAGGACTGTAATATCAATTTAAACAGAGACAATCAGAGAGCATTAAGCATTTTTGTCTTGACCATCCAGCTCATCAGCACTGTCTTGCTCCAAATGTAAGTTTATCTTAGACTTGTGTTTTCTCTTAGAAATAGCTAGAAACTAGAAAGATTAGACTAAGTGTTTTTTCTGTGATGTCAGAACTGTACTACTGAATTATTTCTCTGTGATCTCTGAGCTCTTGACTAGCACTCTGTAGTAAAAAGTATTGTCTTGTGTTTTGGCTATTTATTATTAAATATTTTTAAAGCCTTTCAATGGTGGCTGTTTTTGTAGAGATAATTTAAGCTCTTTAGAGTACTTGTATACCTTTGGTAAAATTGTACAAAGCCACTCTA
Organism: Protopterus annectens; assembly: GCF_019279795.1. Lineage (NCBI taxonomy): Eukaryota > Metazoa > Chordata > Ceratodontiformes > Protopteridae > Protopterus > Protopterus annectens. The sequence continues at coordinate 1,782,434,811 of NC_056729.1, forward strand.
ATAGCTTTAGCCCTGGGCTATACTACCAATTGGATAATAATATTGCACAGTAATAATTGGACACCCTTTTAAGGGCCTTTGAGTAGCTGATAAATATTAGTGGGTTGTGGCAGCTGGTACTACCATATAGTCTGGGAAAAGGGGGCACAGCTGGAGAACTTTGCCAGCCTTCCCCAGGAGTGCCTGTGTGGTTATATAAACTCTTCTCAAAGTGTGTGTGTGTGTGTGTGTGTGTGTGTGTGTGTGTGTGTGTGTGTGTGTGTGTGTGTGTGTGTGTGTGTGTCAACTAATTGGGCAGGGACACAAAGCACTGGTTGGACAGAGAGGGTGCTGGAGGTTTTAGCTGGCCCACTAGGCTGATATCTGGACCCTATATCTGTACCAGTGGGGAGTCTTATTGGGGACCTGGAGAGCAAGTGAGCGACCCACCCCAGACTGACTGTGATCTCTGTGTGCTCGTAAGAGAAATTGAACTTTACTGTGTGCATTTGTTATCCTTTCCTCCTATATGAGACACCTCTCACTGGTGTTAGTGGTGAGGATTGAGGCTCCTTGATTGCTGGGCCAGGGCACAGGCGTGACAGTCCTGTGTGCTATTGTTTTGCTTCCAGGAGTTCCAAGCTTTATCCCATTCTTTCCTTATTTGTTTAATTTCATCTGCTAACCATGGAGCTTGGTTGCTTTTAATTTTCTTTGTTTTGATGGAGGCATGGAATTAAGAAAATATGTATGAATAAGGAATTGAAGATTAGGACATCTTCATCAAGGTTAATGTATTGTAGAGCTTGCAGTTGATGGTGTTTAGGTCAGAAATAAAGGTGAAAGGAGTGAAGGAGGACAGGTTGTGTGCTTTGTTATATCTGTGTTGTTTTGGTATTGGCTTATTATTTATTTTGGCCTAGATTGATTGGTGTTCACTTAGAGTATCTGGGAGGGTGTTAACAGTGTTAGCAGTTCAGATCCGGTCTATTCTGCTAGTCTTGTCTGTTTGTTTGTTGTTTCTGGTAGATTAGTTGAGAATAGCTATACAGATTAATACAGTTGGCAGGGGACTCTTCTGTTATAACAGGTTCATAGTTTAATAGGCAAGTACCAGGCTAACTGCCCATTTATGTTAAAGTCTCCCAAAATGATGGTTTCCTCATCAATATTAGAATTTCAGGCTAGGAATTTGTTTGCAGGGTCTATATTGTTACCAGGAGGAATGTATATTCTTACTATAATGATAGATTTATGCTTGTTGATCTGTAGTTTGGAAATTAATAGTTCAGCATTATTGAATGTTGGTGTGTTAACGTTTGGGGTGATAAGGCTAAGATGATTTTCATATAAGATAGTTACTCCACCTCCTTTTTTTTAGCTCTTTCACACCCTAGTGGTAGAATGTCCTTATCCTTGATATCTTGTCTGTGCCATGTTTTAGTAACTATCAGCATATCTGGATAGTGCTGTGCTATCCAAGCATGAACATCTGGTACTTCTGAGCATGGGCATCTGGTACTTCCACACATGGACATCTGGTACTTTGTTATAGGTGCTTCTTATATTGAAGAAACACTGGTTGAGGCCTGGAGAGGTTTGGAGGGGGATGATTACGAGTAGGTCATGATGTGTAGTGTGTGTTTGTGAGGCCAGAAGAAAAAGACGTGGGTGATAGTGAGGCACTTTGGTTTATGTATAGGTTGTGCGTTAGGTTTGGTAGATGGAGCATTGGTGGTGTGGCAGATATATTTGAAGAGATCTGGGGTTTCGATTTGTATAAGGTTTGGGGCTATAGTAATGTGGTTGTGTGCATGTATGGGTGTAAATGCTGCTAAAGTAGGTATTTAGGTGAGTGTGTGCCAGTGGGTGTTCATAAGAGGTCAGATGTGTAAGGGTGAGGAGTAGAATTAAAAGGGTTGCATGAATAAGTAGTTGATATAGGAATGCTTTCCTGGTAATTAATGCATCTTGGTAGATAAGTGGCTATAGGTGATGTAGGAGAGCTATGATTTTATAGTTGAGGTTATATGTTATGGGAAGGTAGGTAGTTGAAATGAGTGTTTAGCTGTATGTGTGTACGTGTGTGTGTGTGTGTGTGTGTGTGTGTGTGTGTGTGTGTGTGTGTGTGTGTGTGTGTGTGTGTGTGTGTGTGTGTGTGCGTGTATGCAAGCAAGGGGGACGTGTTTGTGTGTGTGTATGTGTGTGTGTGTGTGTGTGTGTGTGTGTGTGTGTGTGTGTGTGTGTGTGTGTGTGTGTGTGTGTGTGTGTATGTGTGTGTGTGTGTGTGTGTGTGTGTGTGTGTGTGTGTGTGTGTGTGTGTGTGTGTGTGTGTGTGTGTGTGTGTGTGTGTGTGTGTGCGCGCATGCATGTGTGTGTGTGTGTGTGTGTGTGTGTGTGTGTGTGTGTGTGTGTGTGTGTGTGTGTGTGTGTGTGTGTGTGCATCTGTGTGTGTGTGTGCGTGTGTGTATGAGGTACGTTATGAGTGGGATTGTGGATGATAGGGACTCAGGAAGTTTAAGAGGAATACATGAGGGGAAGTAACGAGGTTATCTAGGGCATTAGTTAGGACAGGTTGAGAGGGAGAAGATGGGTTGGAAGTAGTTGGTAATCAAGTGTTGAAGATATAGATTTGAAGTTAGGTGTCTTGTGGTTATGTGACTTTTAACTGCCAGGTTTATGAGGGTGAGTTGTGAATGTAATTGGCTGAAAGCTTTGATTAGCTTGTTATTGAGACGTCCATAAAGGTACAATCAATGTGCAGTATCTGTACCTGTACCTCTGTTGTGATTTCTTCTCCTACAATTCTACCTGTTCTCAAGCTTTGTTCTACTTTTCCCTTATCACTGCCTTTCCCAACCTCTACCTTCTTTCATTTCTTTTTGACCTTCAAGTCATAAAACCTCAACCATTGCATTACTTCCCTCCTTAAAACAGTCCCACAGAGAGTGATGGGAGTAATATATTACAATATGTAATATATCACTGTAATATATTACAGTTTCTAGTAACTAGTAATATGACTAGTTACTTTTTCAAAATAGCAACTAGCAATAGTAATATATTACTTTTTTTAGTAACTAATAACTTAAATGTGAGTTACTTTTAAGTTGCTTTTGCTTAAACCAGTAGTTCGCAATGTGGGCGATCTAGCCTCCTAAAGAGGCGAACTGGATAAAAAATTACAACATAATGTTGGCACAACTCATAGCATGTACTATTCATAATAGATCATTAGAATTAGTCTGGAGAAAAATTTACTTCATTTTTTTCAGCACTGCAAGGAGGTGAAAGCTAATGATGACCAGACTCCAGCCCTGCCCTGGTACTGTGGGACTCTCCACCACTAAAACATCCCCTAACACTGGAACAATTCTAGCCTGCTAGAGATCATATCCTTACCTTGTAGTATAATAAATGGCTATGTTTCTTCATACCCCCATTAAACTCATTATCAGTACCCCGATGCCCCAACCTATTGCACCAAGCAGGACTCTTCAAGTGGATCTATGATCAACCTACTTTTGTCTTAATTTTTTGTTGTATTCTATTTAAAATTCTTTTTTTAGTTGCTGAAAATAGACAACATTTTTTATAGGTCTTGTGCTGTTGGCTGGTTTGGTTTAATTATCATCTGTGACTCTAGCTGTACAGACTAGTCTTCTTCTTCTCCTTTCGGCTGTGCCCGTTAGGGATCACCACGGTGGATCGTCAGTCTGCAGAACAAGTGGCAGTGGAGTTTCACATTGAGTTGCCAGCTCAGTGCCCAACCTTCTTCAGAAGGCACATGCATGCACACACACACACCTAAAGCCAATTTAGAATGAATAATCCACCTGCAACATGTCTTGGGAATGTGGGAGGAAACCAGAACACCCTGAGGAAACCCACTCAAACACAGGGAGTGTAGATCATACTGTGTGTGTTGTACTTTTAAAGCCACTGTAGTGCATGGGCACATGCATAAAAGGTACTGAGCACGTGCAAGCAGAGTGCCATTTTGTGAAAGCATGAATGTGTGTAGCAGTCAGTCAGCTAGTTCATTTAAGTTTTATGTTCCAGTCATCCATCCTAATGTGTTTGTGTATAATAAATATCTTAAATGAACACCCAAGCCTCATCTTATTTGAATACACCAGATGAGTGAAATGTTGTCAGAATGGGATCCGAAATCAAAACTTCTTAAAACCATGAGGTGCACAGTCAGAAACAGAAGAATATACAAAAGTGGCTCAAACGACTCGCAAATGACTCATAAACAGGTCAGAAAATATTTCCAGGTTCTTAAACTCATTTAAATGATTTTTTCCTCAATGAATATAAAGTGAAGCATTCCAAACAAATTACTGAATAAACAATGTCCAAATATGTGACACATTGAAAAAAGTACTTTAATAATTATGAAAACATTTGAAACATTTCTGCAGTTTGTTTCCCACCCTCCGTCCCTGTTTGTATGCTGTTTTTATAGTTGGTGGCTTTGCAGTTGCCCGCCACTACTGTAAATTTGATCTGGGACACTCCTCCCAGTCTAGTGTTATTACCTCATTCTACCTAATACAGGGAGAACATTTGAGAAGGCCAATCCACTTAGTTTCTGCTCCTCCTTTCTCTCTTTCCACTTAAAAAAAAATTTCTAAGCTTGTTTCCTGCCTTTCCTTTGGGTAGTCTAGTCTGGATACAGATTTGCTGTGTCCAGGACTGTTTGTGGGCTTGTGAGCCCCCAGGCCTTTCTGTGTTGGAGTGAAGCCTTCTAGCTTAATTTTGTTTCTTAGAACTAGCCAATTTTTTAGTTTCAGCACTCAAGTCTGTTTCTTTGAGCTCAGCACTTGTTCAGAAGTCTATATAAGCACTAAATAAGCCACAAATTACTACAGCACTCAACTTTCCTCACTTGTCTAGAAGAAAACAGTTTCTAGTACTTAGCAAATAAGCACCTATCCAGGCATGTCTAAGGGTCAGCTAAAAATACTCTTAAAGAGTTAAACTACTGTTGTTAAACTTCACTTGTGAAAATGATAGAATATCTATTGTGTACTCAACATGAGAGTAGAAAGAATATAAATGTAATTTAATTTATATAAATAAGACTGATAAGTTATAGAGTTTCTTGCTTGTACATGAAGTTTAACAGCAGTAGTTTAACTCTTTAAGAGTATTTTTAGTTATTATAAGATGTAACAAATAGACTTGTTAGATATTATAGTGGGATTTGCATATATAAATAAATATATATATATATATATATATATATATATATATATATACATATATTTTTTAGTATAGAGTATGCAGGAATTAGGTACCAAGTGGAAGGTCTTATTAATTAATTTTGTATTTAAATGTTTTTATTAAGTGTTATGGCAATGGTTTTACTAATGTGTTGTTTTTTAAAAAAAATGGTGAGAGGTCATATGACAAGTATGTAAGAGTATATAAGAGGGGAAGTGATGTTTTATGTTGTATCTGATGAAGTTCCATTTTGAATGTAATGTATTAAAGGATCAAAAACGCTCATACAGGCTTTCTGTCTAATATTGGAACCGACGTGTGTGGCTATCTTACTTGAGAAGTACTCCTGGTGCCTTATTTTGTTTTATACCGAATATATTTACAAGTACCTGGTGTGTTTTTGACACTTATTTGGCATGACAGAGGGATTTCACAGACCTGATCAGCTTGTGTTTGATAATATTGCTGAAAATTGGAGAGTGTTTGAGCAAGAATATGATATTTTCATGCAGGCTGCTTTTTCTGATAAAGACGCACATACAAAAGTGGGTTGGGAGGGTGGCCTAATGGTTAAGGTGTTTGCCTTACAAACAAGGTGCAGTGTTTGAGTCTCACAAGGAATAATTGGCTAAGCTTAAAATGCCTCACAAATGCAGTTAGCTTAGTACTAATCTATGAACCTATGAAAAGCATTTATTCTGCTCAATTTAGCTGGTTCAGAAGACATTGAGAAAGAACATTAATTTGTGTATGCACCTGCTGTTTATGCAGAGAAGGGGGAAGACTGCCATATTGTGGTACATGCTGAAACATGGGAAGACTCTTGAGTGCTTACAACAGAAAATTAGATAAATGTGCAACCCTCCTCATGTGAATATTGCATTGGAAAGGCACTATTGTACACAAGAGATCAAAAGTCTTGTGAAACTTTTCCAGCATATATAACTGACTTGAGAAACAAAGCAATATGCAGATTTGGTGATCTGAGAGATGAGTTGATAAAATACAAGCTTGTGTGTGGTGTTAATAATGATGCAGTGAGAAAGATTTTGCTTTGAGACGGTGATTTAACTTTAAGCAAAACCACAGAGATTTGTCAGATATATGATCTTATAGAAAAGTACACATATATGCTTATGAATGATGCTTGCAGCTTCTTCCAGCTTGAATGTTGATAGTACGCAGCACACTACGGCTGACATTTGGACCCATCAGAATCGTAGTTTTTTTGGTGTCACCACCCACTGGATTGACTGTGACACACTTCAAAGAAAGTCAGCTGCTTTGTCTTGCTGCAGATTACAGGAGAAGCATACATATGATCTTATAGCATCAACTTTTGAGAGCATTCCCATCACATGCAACAATTTTGTAAAGGCTTTCACTGTCTTCTTGGAATGTGAGAGATCTGAGACTATAAGCATTCTGTCCCAAGATGAGGATGATGATGGTGAAGTGATTTGCAACAGCATGACAGCTGTGCTGAGTCAGTCAGGGCAAAGTGAGAACACCTATTCACTACCTCCCCATCTGAACTTTGCAGTGCACACATTGAATCCAGATGCTGTGCAAGATGCTGAATCTGCTTGTAATGATACACAGTATAAAAAGATCATGTAAAGCACCATGGCCAAATGCTATGCTGCTTGGAACAAGGCTAGTTGCAACACCCAAGCTGCTGAGGTGGTTCAAAATAAGTGTGATCTGGCATTGATTATTCCCAATGCAACACAATAGAATTCCACTTTCTACGCGATGGAGTGAACTCACCTCATCGCAACTCAGAGTGAAGGCTTGCTGAATGAGATAAGTGAACAGATTGGAATTGCCATCTTCAGGCCTGCAGAAATTACCTTTGTTGCTAAGTTTGTGCAAGCAATGCAGCCCCTGGCAATGGCTCTGGCCATCCTGCAGTCAGAGCTGAAAAGCTTCATGGGAATCCTGATCCCCACCATTATGTGCCTGAAAAACAAGTTGTCCAAAGCCAGGAAGTCTGTGAAGCTTGTTGTGCCGTTAGTTGATAATCTTCTTAAAGGCATTGATGCTTGGTTCAATCACTTGCTAGAGCGTGAAGAGCTCATTCTGGCTAGCATAGTGCAACCACAGTTCTGTTTGCGATGGATGGACGCTGAAGAGCAGAAACTCAGAGGAAAGGCTCTGCTCCTTGATGCCATGCAGAAACTGGATGAACCTGCACATGGGTCATCTGAAGCTTCTGCATTAACTGCTGAAGACAGCTTCTTGAGCTTCAAAGAGTTGATGCCAGCCAATGTCAGTATATCTTCTCAGATGGACATGTATCTGGCTGACTTTTTGTCAAAGGAAAAATATACTTTAAAAATTATCAAAACATGGTAGGTTCAGGTTAAGGCACTTTAATCTTGCAGCAAGGAGACAAAAACGTGCTAATACAGAGTTTGTCTAACCAGAAACAGGAAATACTTTCATTTTTATACATTCTCAAATTAATCCTGTCCTACCATGCTGAAGTAACAGATTACCACCTTTTCATTATCATCTGCTGACCATCTTTCCCATGAATTTCTGCTGATTTAAACAATTTTTATGTGAAACTTCCTGAGGAAAACAACATGGCCTTGGTTACTCTCAGTTAGATACTTGTTATGTTACATTCAAGATACTATGGCTAAATCAAGCACAATGCTAGCAGTTCATTTCTCTAATAATCCTTTGTCTACTTTATCTCTAAATTACTACAGCTGCAGAGGTTCCCATCCTCTGGACAAAGCTGTTTGTCTAGAATCATTACATTTATAATATAAAGCATTGTTCATTCATTTACTTCTGACCTAGCAGATAAACACCTGCTTCTCTAGTACATTTCCACAAGGCATAAACAAGAATATTGCTGTGCTAGCAGTTACTAGGTCAGAGGGCAACTTGCAAGTTTCAGAAAGCATACTGCAGTTTTCAAAAAGCATCTTTTTCAGTCTCATGTGAAACTCAATTTGTATAAAAAACAGTGCATGAAAAATAGAAAGAAAAGCGTATTAAAATACTTGATTATTAATTTGGCATTAAGCATACACACATTAATACATATTTTTCTAACATTTCCCTCCTGTTAATACTTTTTATTCTATTTTCAAAAAAGAATAAACAGCTTGCTTCTTTTCCTAACCTCTTCCATTCAGGATTTGCAGTTAAGAAAGTCATTTAGTTTAAACTTTTATGAAAGTGTTTCGCATTCTAGCAGCTCTTCAAATTCAGTACTTTGATACATAGTCTCAGATACAGATATATCTATGAATTCTTTAATTAATCTCTTCATGCAGGGGATTCCACAACAAATACAAACTCCTATTAGGAGTAATCCTACCCCAATAGCAATCAATATGTTCATAAAAATGGAGCCCCACCCCCCCAAAGGCATTCTGGAAAAAATCTGTCAGAGGGTTTGGGCCTGGCTTGGTCATGGCCGACACTTGCTGAATCACCTCAAGATGGTCGTTAATCTCATGCTGATGGCCAGGAATAAACGCACAGCATTCTTCTTTGATTAAAGCGCAAGTCCCACCTCTCGCCGCTAGGGTGAAGTAAAGAGCCATTTGGTTTTGGAGCACTACAGTTCTCATGGCATTCAGTTCATCAGTTATCAGTTCAAGGGCAGAAAAAGTCGCATTACTCATTACTTCGAGAAGTTTGGACAGTTTTCACAGCTCCCATATTGATTTAACTCCGCCATACATAGGTGATATACCTGCCCAGGATATAACAGCATCACTCAAGTCCATGTGCACAAATTTGGTTCCCACATCACGATGGTCTTTCCACCCTGCTTCAGTTCGTCCCACTGGATTCTCAGATTTCTTAACAGTCTTTTTGGTTACGTCTCGAGTATTTCGAATACTTCCCTGAGGCAAAGCTGCAGTGTGTCGGATGGCCGGAACCAGGTACCCCAAAAAACAACTGCCAGACCAATTCTCAGGTAACCATTTATATGCTTTTTTACCACACACAAAATAACAGTCTTCTACCTTAGTTATTACTTTTTACAAAATGACTGCCCTGCATGAAACATTTTCCTATCTATTACAGATAACTGTTTGAAAAGTACAGGATTGCATTGTACCTGATCAAGAGTCTTATGCATAGATTTCAAAAATGAGTCATAATCTGTACTACAAGATCCACTCAAATCATTTGGTTTTCTATAACATTTATACTGTATTGTAAAATTGCATTTGCTCCATCCCACTTGGATGGTATAATTTTTATAGAAACATACAATTCCTTTTTGTGTCACAGGCAAATACAGTGCTACTTTATCTTGTGGTTTAATAGTAACTGTGTCAAAAAACAGATTTTCCCAGGTTTCATTGACCCCTAGAGGGATAGCACTCATTAATAAACCCCCGTATGCTGTTGGTATGGCCGTACAGACCCAGCAGTTTGAAGCATTAAAAGTCTCTGCGTACACACGTGTAATTGCCTGATAAGTGTTAAAGTTCGGATGCCAGTCTATGTTTGGTTCATTACGTCTAATCAGTTCAACCTTTGTGGCAGGAAAAAGGAGTGGCCACAACAAAAAGAACAGTGTGATTAATATTGAAATAAAAACGATCATACAAGTTTTCTGAGGTTGCTCAATGTCTCTACTCACTCTGTACCTGGCCATTTTGTTCTTGTTGTGCAACTGTAACAAAGTTTTTGTCCAGTTCAAAGTTTTTAACCAGTTTACAGTGCGTCAAATGATCCAGGAAGCTCGCTCTGCAATCTTGACTGCAGTGGGTGTCGACAGTAATACTTGGTACGGACCTTCCCACTTTGGAGAACTCCAATTCTTTCGCTTCACAATCGTCACCCAGACCCAGGTGCCTGGGGCTACTGGTGCTTCCAACTTCAGTTGCTCTTTATCTGAAACAGAATTTAACTGCAAAAGTTTATTATTCAAAAATTGCCTCATATATCCTGCAAGTGAACTGTCAGCCTCCTGCTCTGTAGACATGAGAGGCCTCCACTGAGATGTATAATATGCCCTCCCAAACAAAGTTTCAAAAGGAGTTAATCCCTTCGCATTTGGAACAGTTCTCATACTCAACAGTGCTAAAGGCAAACAGTGCACCCAGTTTTTCTGTGTCTCTGCTATCAACTTCCTAAGTTTGTTCTTCAACACCCCATTATGCCTCTCTTCTAGCCCTGCAGATTGAGGTTGATAAACGCAGTGGTTCTTTAATGATATCCCAAAATAGCGACTAAGTTGCTGAATCGTTTGGTTCACAAAATGTGTCCCATTATCACTATAAATCTTTTCCGGTATACCAAATCTGGGTATAATTTCTTTAACAAGGACCTTTGCAACAGTAGCTGCATCTGGATTTTTAGTTGGAAACGCTTCTACCCATTTGGAAAACATGTCTATAATAGCAAGGCAATTCTTCTTATTTTCACATTTATTCAATTCTATGAAATCCATACAAATAGTATGGAACGGATATGGTGGTGTAGGAAAATTCCCTTGCTTAGGCTTCAATGCCCCTTGTGCATGATGCTTGTTACAAACATGGCATGCTGCACAAAAATTTTTTGTATAACTGGTAAATCCATAGGTTGTAAATACTCGATTCACTAACTGTACCATCCCCCCTGTTGAGACATGGCACTGCCCATGGCTCAACAACACTGCATATCTAAACAAATTAGATGGCAAAATCGGTTTCTTTTCCTTGGAGATGTACAGTCCCTTTTCGAGGATTGCTCCTCGTTTTATCCACTTCTGTTTTTCAATATTTGTAGTAAGTGTCTGCATTGTTTTCAACATTTCTAAATCTAAAGTCTCTGAGGGTTGTAATTCCTCACTCAAAAGAAAAGTTCCTGTGGCTGAGGCTGCCTGCTTTGCAGCTGTGTCAGCCCTTGCATTACTTTTTGAAATTCTGTCCTGTTGTTTCGTATGAGCTACGCATTTGCAAATAGCTACTTTTTTAGGTAACTGAATTGAATCTAACAAGTCTAAAATAAGTTGCGCATGATTAATCGGTTTACCAGTAGATGTTATCATTCCCCTATTTTTCCACTGTTGCGCAAAAACATGTAGAGTAGAAAAAGCATACTGACTGTCAGTATAAATGTTCACTTTCTTACCTTTTGCTAAGGTACATGCCCTTGTTAAGGCAATCAATTCTGCCGCTTGTGCAGATAAGTTGTGTGGTAAAGATTTTGCTTCTAAAGTTTCAGTATCAGAAACGACTGCATACCCCACTAGGTTCTGTCCTGTAGGATCCCTCCTGCACGAGCCGTCCACATAGTATGTCACCTCAGCATTATCCATGGGAACATCCGTAAGGTCTTGTCTAGGTAATGTCTTTTGCTCAATCTCCTGCAGGCAGCAGTGTGGTTTGCCATCTGCAGGGGTTGGAAGCAAAGTTGACGGATTCAAAGTTGTGCATCATTCAATTGTCATATGAGGTTGGCTCAACAGTATGGTCATACAGGAAAGATGCCTAGCTGGAGAAAGATATGCTACTTTTTCTTGCAGTAAAATAATTGCGACTGCATGAGGCACTCTCAATGTGAGAGGGTGGAATAGCACTACTGAGGCCGAAGCCTGCACTGCCATTGCAGCTGCAACTACTGCTTGTACACAGTGGGGCAGGGATCACACCACTGGGTCTAACTGTGATGAATAGTAAGCTATGGGGCATTGTTTGTCCCCATGTTGCTGTGTCAATGCTGATGTCATATAACCTTGCTTACAATCTACAGTTTGAATAAACTGCTTGTGATAGTTTGGTAATCCTAGAACTAAGGATGATGCTATCAATTGTTTCAGCTTGCAGAAAGCTGCTTCTGCTTCAGGTGTCCATCGTAATAAATCCTGTGCTGCCATCGGCTTTTTAAATATTAAATCGGCCAGTGGAGCAGATTCCAAAGCACAGTTTGGTATCCAACTCCGACAAAAATTAGTAGTTCCCAGGAAGGACATATTTTCCTTCTTGGTAGTTGGTCTAGGTGCTTGTAAAATTGCTGTTGTTCTGTCTTCATCTAATATTCTACCTTCTTTGAACATTACAACTTGTCTTTGTTTACTTTGTGACCGTGAGTAGCTAAAAATTGTAATAAAGCTATCGTGTCCTCTTTGCATTCTTGCTGGGTGGGGGCTGCCAGCAGAATGTCGTCTACATAAAGTAGAATCTGGCTACCTTTCGGTGGGATAAATCCCGCCAGGTTGCTTGCCATTTCCTGTGCAAATATTGTTGGACTTTCACAATATCCCTGTGGTAATCTTGTATATGTGTACTGCTTTCCCTGAAATGTAAATGCAAACCAATATTGGCTGTCAGGGTGTATCGGTATTGAGAAAAATGCATTACTAATGTCTACCACTGAAAAATATTTTTGCTCTGGCTTTAAATCATTCAGTAAGGTGTGTGGATCTGGCACCGTTGGTGCCCTGGGTATAACTGCATTATTTACAGCTTGTAAGTCTTGGACCATACGCCATTCCCCGTTTGCTTTCTTGACAGGAAATAAAGGTGTATTACATGGTGAATCAGGAGATTCTATTAAGACTTCTTCCTTAAGTAAGGCTGCTATAATAGGTTTGATTCCTACCTCTGCATCCTTTCTCGAGGGATACTGTCTTTTCTGGGGTCTAAATGTTGACTTTGGCGTTATGGTAACTGGTCCTGCAGTTCATATAAGTCCTACATCTGATTTCCCTGCTGACCAGAGAATATCTGGTATTTCTCGCAAGGCTTTTTCCTCCTCTTCCAATAAGAGTAATACTCAGCTATTCTCACTAGCCTGTGAGTGTACAGCTGGGTGTGTCTGTGTAATCCAATTCAATTTCTGTTTCTGTACTCCTTGTTCGGAGAGCTCTAATTCTGTCTGCTTTTCCCACCTTGTGACTTTTTCACCTAAGTCTGCCCATTTCAAAGTTTTGTTCTTAGTTAAACTAACATGTGGCAGTCGATTATATTTGTAAAGTGCTAAAAATTCCTGAGGCAATGAACAGCTTGCTACACTGTTCCCCTCTGCATCCCAGTACAAATTTCGCAATACTAGCCTGTTTGCATGGTTCTGAAACAATTCCTGTTCATAATCTTTATCAGGTCCTGGTCTATTACAGTAATATAGAGCACAATGCAACAAATGCTGTTTGTCAATGTCAAGGGAGGGGGACTTGCTGATGGCTATGTTCATCAGTTCTTCGGTTACTGCCCCTGGACCAGTCGTATCTAAGTCCTGGCTGTACCAATAATATGTTTCACCCTGCGGTCGCACTACAAAAGTATCCATTTGTTGCTGTGCTTCCATACCCTGCATGGTTGGAACTACGGCTATGCCAAATATCTGCATCAAATCTCTACCCAAAAGATTTACTGGGCATTTTGCAGAAACTACAATTTTACTTTTCTGGGTCATTCCTGAAACGGGGTCTGTTATTGTTATGTCATGGGAGAGTGGCTCCCGATACAGCTGTCCATTGGCTGCTTTCACTAGTATATAATCTGGTGATTCTGTATCTTCCGGTAACTTGGAAGGGTGTATTAGGGTCCGTGAAGCCCCTGAGTCACACAAAAATTTAACTTCCCTCCCCTCTACCAGAAGCATCACTTCCGGTTTTGTGTCTGCTAAGTAAAGCTCTAAGCTCAAAAGAGCTAGGGCTAAAATTTCATCTTCTTCTATGTCTGTGAATTCATATTCATCCTCTACCCCTTGTGTCACATCCTCTACTCCTGCTATCACATTTTCACTTACCTTTCCCTGCTTACTCTCTTCCAATGATTCCTGACTATCATATAGTCATTCCTCATCTTCCTTATTTTCTGTAGTCGCCTTTTTGTTTAGCCTGCAATCCCTCGCTAAATGTCTTTTTTTCCCGCACTTAAAACATTCACCCTTTTTCTTTCTTTCCTCATAATCTTCTGATCATTTGTCAGATTGTTTATTTCTGGGTATTTTTCTTACCCTTTTTCCCAGTTTGTACTACAAATACTTCTGACCCATCTTCTGCCAAAAATACTTGAGTTTTCTTTTTCTTTTTACTATTAAAATGTATTTCTGCATGTCTAGCATATTCAAGTAATGGCTGTAATCTACTTGTTCGATGATCTACCATATGCTTTGTAATAAAGCTACTAATGGGAGTTATACTACCCTTCAAGAATGCATTCTTTAACTGTTGTTCATATGAGGAATGTTGTGTCTTATTTTCTGGTATCTGCATTCCGCAGTGATTATTAAAACACTCTAACAGTCTAGCATAATATCTATCAACTGTTTCACCTTCCTGTTGAATGCATTGATTAATGCAAGTCCAGTCAGCCCTAGGCTTCCACTTTTCAGAGATTCGGTCTGTCAGACCTTTCACTCTGCCATCCAGTTCTGCATTAGTATGTGGGAGTGGTCTAAGTTGTGTGTAACGAGGATTCCAGTCGCCACTGATCATGTGCCAATCTGGACCCACAATTTGTCTAACTACTTTTTCTACTTCCTCTCCATTTAAATGGTAACTTAATCTCATACCCTGTAAGTCTTCTAAAAATTTTCTAAAATTCACTTTTGGGTGGGGAATTCCCTCCGTGGCTTTCTGGACATCTTCCGGTGTCCACGGTCTATAAACTAAAAGAGTCGGATCCTGTCCTGCCTGTCCTGCCTGTGGATTTGGTACCTCTATGAGTGGACATATCTCTTCCTCACTCAAAGCCTGAGATTTTCTATTTAATTCATTTAATTCAATCTCCCTCCTCAAGTCGCGTGTTCGAGACCTAGTCTCGATAGGATCCCTAACAAATGGTTGTGCTTTTGCAGGGACAGCTGGATATAGCGGAGGTGGATCAGCTCATCCACTCGCTTCATATTCGGATAACAGAAGTGGAGAGGGCGAAGGAGGGGCTGTTGCTATTACCAAGTTATTGTCTTCTTTGTCTAAGAACATTGTCTTTGAATTTTTAATTCTCTGCTCCTTGCGATTTGCTTCCTCAAGCCACCTATGCGCCTGAGGGACTCCTAATTGTCTCTACTTTTTTAGTTGACCTTTTGCGTCTATTTTTAACTGTTTAACAAGTTTCACAAGTGCAAGTTTATCTAAATTACCTCGAATTTATACTTATCAACCCATTTGGTGTAATACTTAACATTATCGGCACGCTGTAATTGCATATACTTCATGTCTTCAGTTAGGGGCGTGTCTCGGGAACTTTTTGTGCACTGATTTCCCATTGCTGTCTTAGCTAAGCTGTAAATTGTTACGTAACCCTTTCTATTACGTTGTACCACAAATCTACACCTTTTCACAGTTTATCTAGAATAACTGCCTACCTATTCTGTTTCCCTGATCTATGACAAAAAACAGTAACCCCTTTTTCTGTCCCTGATCTGCATATGCAAATCTACCTGACAAAAAACAGTTCTGTACTTAGTCCCTGATCTTAAAACAGAAATAAGGTAATTCCTCCTTACCTGACCCTCCATGAGTTGATCCACCGGATCGTTGACTCGTCCTCCAATCCCAGATCAGAAACAGTGGCTGGCCTCTTTCGAACGACAATTCATTCGGAGGTCTTTCAAAACAGAAGAGCCGATTTGGCCTCTTCTCCGTACGGATGCATGCCACCAGGCCCAATTCTGACCTAGGCCTAGAGCGAGAGATACGTTTCCGGTCCGAAGGACCAAACTGTCAAAGGAAAAATATACTTTAAAAATTATCAAAACATGGTAGGTTCAGGTTAAGGCACTTTAATCTTGTAGCAAGGAGACAAAAATGTGTTAATACAGAGTTTGTCTAACCAGAAACAGGAAATACTTTCATTTTTATACATTCTCAAATTAATCCTGTCCTACCATGCTGACGTAACAGATTACCACCTTTTCATCATCATCTGCTGACCATCTTTCCCATGAATTTCTGCTGATTTAAACAATTTTTATGTGAAACTTCCTGAGGAAAACAACATGGCCTTGGTTACTCTCAGTTAAATACTTGTTATGTTACATCCAAGATACTACGGCTAAATCAAGCACAATGCTAGCAGTTCATTTCTCTAATAATCCTTTGTCTACTTTATCTCTAAATTACTACAGCTGCAGAGGTTCCCATCCTCTGGACAAAGCTGTTTGTCTAGAATCATTACATTTATAATATAAAGCATTGTTCGTTCATTTACTTCTGACCTAGCAGATAAACACCTGCTTCTCAAGTACATTTCCACAAGGCATAAACAAGAATATTGCTGTGCTAGCAGTTACTAGGTCAGAGGGCAACTTGCAAGTTTCAGAAAGCATACTGCAGTTTTCAAAAAGCATCTTTTTCAGTCTCATATGAAACACAATTTGTATAAAACACAGTGTATGAAAAATAGAATGAAAAGCGTATTAAAATACTTGATTATTAATTTGGCATTAAGCATACACACATTAATACATATTTTTCTAACACTTTTCCAGAGAAATATCTTCACTCAACAGTTACCATATAGCCAAGAAGATATTTCTGAACACTAATACAGCTCTGCCAGCTAGTACACCTGTTGAATGCCTGTTCAGTCTTGGTGGACAAGTGCTGACTGCAAGAAGAAACAGACTCACCGATAAACAGTTTGAAAAGTTGCTCCTTCTTTGAGCAACAGAAAAGTGTAGTCATTTTGAATAGTTATATAAAGTGATATTTTGGTTGACTTTGTTGTGCTAACAGTCTTGTTAGACCTATCTGACATTTTCTGTTAACATTTTTGTGTCCTCAATATTAGTTTTAGTAAATTAGCCTAATGGACATTGTTGAAAATTTGATGGGTTGTAACTTGTTATGGGTCTTGTGTTGCTGGCTGCGAGTACTTTGGTTTAAGTATTAAATTGTGACTCTCTGACTATAAAGACTAGTCTGTGGGACTTTGTCAACTGTAAAATGCTGTTCATCATTATTGTAACACTGTGTATACAACTTTAATACACTCGTATTCGTGTGCAGTAAGCATGTATTCTTCACTCCCAAGTACTATGTGAGTAAATCAATTGATAAACTATACTTATGTAAAAGTAACTCAATAATTAGTTACTTTAGTTGATAACTAGTAATAGTAATATATTACTATTTTTAGAAAAGTAATAAGTAATAGTAATATATTACTTTCACGTAAAAGTAACTAGTAATAGTAATGTATTACTTTTATAAGCAAATAGCACAGCACTGCCCACAGACTATCCATTTAATGTATCATTGACTGTCTTTCTCTGTGAAATACCCCTGCATACCATTCATGGCCTAGAAGATCAGTTGTTCATTTACATCTTTCTTTATTGAAAGTTAAAACAATTCAGGACACATACATATGCATATGCACACGTGATCCAGATATTACAGTCACATAATAGTCAGATACATATAAAATGTCTTTCCATTAAGTGGGCGTTCTATTTTCACCTAACTGTCATCCCTTACATTTATTAAGTATAGTACTTGTTCTCACATTCCCGTTTCACAGAGTCTAATTTATTTTTATTTTGTTTATTTATTTTGTCTTCCCAGCAGTGTAAACATTGACTCTAGATGATTGTCACAGTTGGTGACAGTCTGACCCCATGAGCAAAATGGAAAAAAGGGGTTGTAGATGGATGGATGGACGGACTGAGGCATACCTCTCAATTGTCTAGATATTCTCAGAATGTCCAGATTTTTGCCTCATATATTAAGTCTGTTTCTCCTAAAATATGTGTTTTTTCTGGCAAATCACTGGTTAATCACTGAGGACTTAAATGAGAAAATAATGGCAGACATTTGAGCTTCAGAATTTATATCCTTCAGAAAATTCATGCTAAAGCTAAACTTGTTATTGTTTCAACTTTCTAAGTCTCTAAGAGCAATATTTAAAAAGTGTCCTTATTTTTGGGCCTCTGTCCCCCCATTATTTGTGGCTTTCTCCAGAATTCTTGCTTGAAGAGCTTGAGAGGTATGGACTTAGGTATCAGGCTGATACTATGATGATAATTTCAGCCACTGCTCAGGAGTTACAGTAGGCAATAGAGACATTTTGTCAAAGCACATATTACAGTGTTAGAATTACATATCTAATGCAACTGAAAATATAGAATAAGGATACAGTAAGTGGAATTTTGTAACACAGAGTGTTAGGTTCCTAGGATCACCACAGGATCATGGAAAATAAAAGCCAACTGAGTCTTGGGATCATCCATGCCTATATGGCTGATCCAGGTTCCTTATTTTTACTGAGGCACAATAAAGTACAGAATACATGATATATGGAAACCACTCATCCATAACCCACTGTCAAAATGAAAGACCACTTCCCAACAAAAAAGACAGTGAATGCCATAATCTTGCAAATTCTGGAAATTTTCACAACATAAAAAACTACTGATTTGTCATGATCAAGGATTAGGGTTTGGAAAAGTGTTGGTACACTTCAGTGCAATTGCAGAAGTAGGTTAAATGACTGTTAATTTTTTTAAAAGTTAACAGTTCCTGGATTGCAGTGACAGTCTTGACACCTCAGACAGAATGTGGAAGAAGGTCTGTCAACACTTGGGCTAAAACACTGGAAGCCTTAAAAGCATGAAGTTTATTTTATATATTTATTTATTTATGTATTTATGTTATTTGCCCTTTGATAACCAGGAAAGAGCAACTGAGCCAATGGTTCATTTTCAACAGAGGCCTGGGGAAAGTTCCACAACAGGTTGAAAAACATTTAAACAGTAGTTGAGTAACTCTACACAAGAGGAGAAAGCCCCACAACAAATTAAATATTTTCCAGTGAATTAGGAAGAAATATTCTACAAAAACACATAAAAACATTATATTTTCAACAATGTATGTGCGTGAAAAATAATCAAGCTTTCTTCTGCCAAAAAAGACAGAATAAAAGAATGAGATAAGGAGGACTAATGAGCAGGAGGGAAAATTAATGGCATAGAGAGAGAGTTGATTATTATTAGAAAGAAGAAAATATTATAGAAGGATAAGAGGGATGAAAATAAATAGTAGTAAGTGTTGACTGAAGAGATAGAACAGCATACATTAGTTGTACGGTATTATTAAAGTGAGAGCTTCATTTAACGTTAGGCCATTAGTACCTGTTAAGGGGTCTACTTTCATTTACCAAAAGCCCGTAATGTCGAACATTATTTTTGTAATACAAAAATAACAAAAATGAAAATCCCAAAAAGTGTATTTTTTAAAGGGGAAGTAAATACTTGCCCAACATGGGGAAATATGCCCTTTTCCCCACTGTAGTGTGATCCTGGAATTGGTATATATAGTTAAGGGGTGTGGGGGGCACAGTGCCCCACCTAGGTGGGTTTCAGATAGTGTGGTGTGTTTTGTGTAGTTTTGGCAAATGTTTACTTACCCTGGGAAAAGCTACGCTGTTCAGGATTTTTATTTTCATTATTTTCATCTCGCAAAAATAAAGTTTGACATTCTGGGCTTTCGGTAAGTGAAAGTAGATCCATGTTAACATATGGCAGTGTTAGTGAATTTAGAGTGAGAAATGTATAGTTATAGTGAGTAGGTGGTCATGCATCTGTTTTGAGGGTTGTACATGTAATGTCCCAGGTGTCAGATATTTTTTTTAGATTGGTCATGAAATTGGAAAAGTTGCTAGTATGTTTAAGGCAGGGGTGGCTCGTGCTATCGGACTGCAGGACTGCAGGACTGCAGCCCCCAGCTATAAAATGAAAGAAAAATAATTTTAAAAATAAATAGCTGCAAAGTCTCGGAACTTGAACTGCACATGCGTGCTCAGCGAGTTCCAGGTTTCTGTAAATCTGCACTGCTGTTAAACCAGTCCAGATTACAAATAGAAGGCATCATCAGTGTACAGATGCCCAAAAGTTTATAGGCTGGTACTAGGCTAACTGCCTTTGCATGCCATTTTAAACCTAGCCACTTACCCCATGTGAGAATCAAACCCTGCACCTTCTGTTTTGTAAGGCAAACACCTTAACCATTATGCCATCCTCCCACTTATGTGGTTTGTAACCACATACACTGGAAGGAGATCGGACAGCCACATCTACAGTCACATACAACATGGATAGCTACTGATTGGCTTTTGCTGCAAGGGAAGGGAATTTGTATTTATTACAAGCAAAGTCTCCAGGAACAAAGCTGCAATATACAGGTGTGTGTGTGTGTGTGTGTGTGTGTGTGTGTGTGTGTGTGTGTGTGTGTGTGTGTGTGTGTGTGTGTGTGTGTGTGTGTGTGTGTGTGTGTGTGTGTGTGTGTGTCTAAATGCCCCAGTTAAATATACCTGGTGACTAGAGTTGCTCAAACCCTGTACCTTGGGTACAGATCGCAAGAGCCTGAATTCCCTACCCACCACCACTTGTGAAAACTGTCCAGATTTTTGCCTCATATTTTTGTTCTGTTCTGTTCCTCATAAAAGCTGTGGTATTCTGGATTTTTGTAATCAGTGAAGGACTGAATTCACTAAATAATGACAGGCATTTGAATTTCAGACTTCATATTCTTCAGAAAATACATGGTAACACAAAACCTTTTATTCTAGCAATTTTCTAAGTGTACAAGATCAATATTGAAATTTGTCCCTATTTTGGGGGCTGTATTCTGCCATTATTGGCTTTGTTCGGGTTTTTTGTGCTAAGAGGTTGAGAGCTATGGTGAGACCTGAATTCACTGAATATGTTTGGAGGCTGTATTCCCCATTATTGGCTTTGTCCAGGTGTTTTGTACTAAGAGGTTGAGAGCTATGGTGAAAACTGAATTCACTAAATGATAGCCATTTAAGTTTCAGTCTTCAAGTCTTTCAAGAAGCAGCTGATTTGGCATAGTGGTATGTTGCTCTCACTGTAGCTCACAGGGTCCTGGCTTTAAGACTTAGCAGTGAAATGCATGGTGGTAACACAATATTTTATTCTAGCAACTTTCCAAGATTATACAAGCAATGTTTCAATATGTCCCTGTTTTTGGGCTTTTGACACCCCCCCCCCCCAAGAGAAGTTTAGTGATGCTTATTGGGGAGGGGGTACTTATTGTCCACACCTATGGAGCTAATCCGTCATGTAGGATTTCTGCCACACAATTCTCCCAGGTGAACTATATCTTTCAACTGTTCAGATTTTTGCAGAATGAATAGATTTTTGCTTCTTATTTTTAGTTTGTTCCACATAAAATGTTTGGTTTTCTGGCAAATCATTTAGGAATAGAGTCATTAAATAATGACAGACATTAGTTTCAGACCTCATACCCTTCAGAAAAATGCATGCCAAAGCAAGACCTGTTATTCTATCAACTGTCTTAAGTTTATACAAGAGCAATTTTTAGTACTGTTTGTTTATTCCCCCAATATATTTGGCCCTGTCCAGATTTCCTGCATTAAGAGGTTGAGAGGTGCACACAAATAAATTGCTTTATAGAATTAGGTATATCCAAACTTCTCAACTGTCCCCAATTTTGGCTCAAAATGTTGCTCTACCCCTAATAATCCCTCCACAAAATGGCAATTTTTGAAGAAAAATGGAGGATTTACAATTAATAAATAATTGTAATGATCAGAGATACAGATTCGTTTTATTTCAGAAATGCATGTAGATTCTCTTATTTTGTCAGCTGCTCAACTTAACAGTACTAATATTAAAAAAGTGTCCCTTCTTTGACAGGTTCCCAGCTGTATTATGTGGGCATTTTATATTTTTGCATCACATTTTGGTCTGTTTTTCATAAAATTGTGGTTTTCTGATAATAAAGATTGAAGTTAGAAAATAATGACAGACATTTAAGTTTCAGATTTCATACCCTTCAGAAAATTCATACTAATGCAAGACCTACTATTTTATTATCTTTCTAAGTGTATTCTATATTCTGTCATCAGCAAATTTTGTCAGCCACTGTCCTTTAGTTTTAGCTTGTACTTTGGAAAAGTAGATTCCAAACAGTAGGAGTCCCAGAACCGATCCTTGTGAAACATCACTGGTTACAGGTCTGTTGGAGGAGGTGGAGTCCCCTATTTTGACTGTATGCGTTTTATCACTGAGCCAATTTGCAACTCACCTGACAATATATGGGTTGATACCCAGCTGGGTGAGTTTATCAATGATGCCTGAGTGGGGGATTGTGTAAAAAGGCCTTGGTTAAGTCTAGGTAGGCTGTATGCACAGATTTGCCCTTATCTAGGGCTTCGGTGACTGTCTCAAAGAAGTCCACCAAGTTTAACAGGCATGATCTCCCTTTGACAAAGGCAAACTGGGTGGGGTCAAGCATTTGGAGATTTCTTATAACTTTGTTAATAAGGCCCATTATGATTCATTCCATAACCTTGTAGATAAGGCTGCCCAGGCTAATGGGTCAATAGTCCCCAGGGTCCATGGATGCACTTTTTGTGCAAAGGGGTGACAGTAGCTGTTTTCCATTCCACTGGGATGAAGCCAGTGCTTAGGCTGTGATTGAAAGGTATGCTCACTGCTGATGCTATTTCCATTTTTAGCCCATGTAGAACACACCCTGGGATGTTGTCTGGTCCCATAGATGTTGTGTTTTTGGCCTTGGAGAGGGCATTTAAGACCTGCTCCTCGGCGATACTAGGTGGGAGACAGGTGTTAGGGATGCTTTGGGGTATATGTGGCAGAGATAGGTGAGTGAAGTTTTCACTGAACCTGTCAACTAGCAGGTTTGCTATTTCCATGGGCTCTATATATGTAATACCATTAACTACAAGTTCAGTGCAAATCTGGGCTTTGCCTTTGAGGTAACAGCTTAATGATTCTGATGAATTAAAATAGTTAGAGTGCAATGTTTTAATGAAATAACAGAGAAACATTGGCAACCATAAATGAACATATGGGCCAGTATTCATAGTCAGTTACCCAAATGAGCTTAGGCTATCTGAGAAATTTGTGGGTGAGAGCACTGAGCTGCGATTCATAGAGGCCTTTTATGCAAATGTATGATCACCTCAAATGTGCCTATGCAAATGTGTGAATAACAAGATGAAATGAAAAATAATGTATATCTTTATATGCTGATGAATTATGTTGTACATCATTTGTAATTCAAATTTTCAAACTTTTCCGCAGTAGTTGCAGATGCCGTATACAAAGAGAAGCCTCACCAAAATGCTATTTCCAGGTCTGAATTGCTTGTCTTGGTTGGGCCAAATCTGCATGAGACAATTGGCACTCACCAGCCAAGAAGGTGAAAATATAAGCAAAAGAGAACTCATAACTTTGACAGTCAGCAAATCTTTGATGGTTCAGAGAAGACAGGGACATTATAAGAGTCTTAGTGGGCATGTTTTACCCCCAAAGGAGTACAGGAGGAATGCATGGACTTCCTTTCCCTGTGGACTCCAAGGTATGTGTAACCCTCACTATATTTGCTACGGGGCCTTCCAGAGACAGACTGGGGACACAGTGGGAATCCTATAGGCTTCTGATTCAAGAATACTGCTGTAATTCCTGGATATACTCTTGGGACATGTGGATATCTATTTCCCAGTGTCACCTCTTGGCCAAGCCTTGACTATGTGTGCATTTTATGGGCTGGCACATTTTTTGAGGTACTTGGTGCAATAGGTTGCACCCATGTTGCAATTAGTGCCCTTTCTGGTCCACTGAAGAAGCTGTATTGCATTAGTAAGGGCGACCATTCCATCATTTGCCAGGTAGTATGTGATAAATGGGGGTGCATTACCAGTGTATCTGTCCAGCATCCTGGAAGCGCACAGGATTCCTATATCTGGCACACTAGCTCACTCTTACCACCTCATCCTGCATGGTAGAATGGCCAGTGGTTAGCACAGGACTTTGAAAACAACATTTCACATGCTACGCTTTTCATATGTTTATTTTTCTCTCACATGACAAGCAATGTTATTATAAGAATTTATACAGCTATGCATATGTAAGAGAATAGACAAAAGAAAAAAAAATAAGTTATTGCTTTGACAGAAATGCATGAATACCAATTGAAAATATGAGTAAACAAGAATTGTCCTCTCTTTTATAATTACAGATGAGGAAGAGACAGAGTATTATCACCACCAGCAAAGAAAAATAAAAAAGATGACTGAATTTTCTGCTAAATATAACTGACATCCAAAAGAATTCTGTCTAGTTTGTAATATCTATAAGAAGCATGAAGAAGATTTTGAAATCATTGCATTACCATATAAAAACAGATAAATATGTCTGTGTATAACTTCTGTACTCTTTTTACAATTGTTTTCTGTATTGGCCATAAGGAAAATATTTTCATAGCTATGCAGATGAAAGAAATGCAGTTGAAATCATTACAGTTCAAGCTAATAGGGTGACTGCGATGGTGCAGCGGTTAGCATTGCCACCTCACAGCAAGAGGCTCTCCAGTTCGATCCTCAGCTGGGGTGCTTTCTGTGTGGAGTCGGCATGTCCTCCATGTGGTTGCGTGGGTTTCCTTTGGGTGCTCCGGTTTCTTTCCACATCCCAAAGACATGCTGTAGGTGGACTGGACACTCTAAATTGGCCCTAGGCATGAGTGCGTGTATGTGCCTTCTGTGGAAGGTTAGGTGCTGGGCTGGCAACTCGACACTGTAAGGACTCCACTGCCAATCATGAGTGAACAGGTGATCCACTGTGGCGACCCCCAACCAGAAAGAAGAAGACCGTTCAAGCTAATGTAAATATAAACAGCATTATGATAATTACAAATGGTATTTTTAGTACTGTACTGAATATAAGTACAGAACTTGAGATGTACACTCCCCTTCAAGAGGTCACAAACCCTT
Organism: Protopterus annectens; assembly: GCF_019279795.1. Taxonomy (NCBI): domain Eukaryota; kingdom Metazoa; phylum Chordata; order Ceratodontiformes; family Protopteridae; genus Protopterus; species Protopterus annectens. The sequence goes on from NC_056729.1 coordinate 1,782,459,722, forward strand.
GCCATATGAATTAATCTGAAGTATACATAAGCATTTCTCATATCATTCCTCCCAAGAACAAAAGCACTTCCCAAATTAGTAATCCCATTGTATGCATAAGCACTTCCCAAACAAAAGCTTGACTTCAATAAATAGTTTACGATACTAGTTCAGTAGTATATGAAATGCATGTAAACATGATGTGTGGATTTTTTGTGCATTTTCTGTTTTGTCTATCCCACCCCTTTTTTCTGTTTTTCCTTTCTTTGATTATGCATTTCTTTCTCTTTTATTATATTGTTTCTCTCCCACTTATTTTCCTTTTTATACAGATTCAAATCCCACCAGAGTAGGCTGGGCATGTACATCCCACCCTCTGCCCATCCAGGAATGTCCTCACAAAGTCAGCATGGAGATACCAGTCCTGCAGGCACCTTGGTACGTGGCAGTCTGGTATGTCTCATCAAAAGTGGGCTTTTGAACATGGTAGAGGACATACTGGTGGAGGTAGTGAACAGAATAATTCAGCCAATCAAAGCCTCTCTTCAGCGTATTGAAGACACACTCTCCCAGTTGGTGCTGACCACCACACCAGCACAGTCTTCTATCCCCTCAACATTGGAGTCATTCACTGCAACACGATCTTTTAGTGGACATGTCTGAGGTTCTGTGGACTGGGACTCCTGCTGGCACTTCCTCAGCCCTTCTTCCCTTATCCTTTCTTCTACACCCTCTTACCTATTTCCCATCCACACTGCCCTCTCATATAAAATATATTTAGGATCATAGGATCATAGTAGGTTACTAGGCTATTGGCCCTGAGGCCCTTATAAGCCTAGCCAAGAATTCAGCCCATGTTTAGACAAGTCAGCACCCAAAGCCCCTGTCCAGCAGAGATACAGGTGGAATCCCAGGGGTGTATTTTCTGTTTCCCATCCAGTTATCCAGGTTGCGCTTAAAAAGAAATAATGAGGTACTCTGCTTGTTGTGGAGAGGGAGTCTATTCCACAGATGGGGGAGTCTCTGGGACACAAATCTGTCCCGCCATCAAGTCCTATTGATATCACAGACCAGGTTGAGGTCACGCATACAGGTTGCTTGAGTGGAGCTTGACTTGCAGATATGCAGCAGTCCCATCAAAACAGGGTCTGAGATTGCTTTGTATGCCAGACAGAGGTCAGCTCTGAGGAGTCTGTATGAAACTGAGTAGAGGGACAGGGCTATTAGCCTATCTGTGTAGGATAGATGTTTGAGGCCCTGGATTCTCCTGGTGAGGAACCTCTGTGGTCTCTCCAGCTGCTGCACGTGCTTTGCGAGGTACATGCTGAAGGGGGCATTGTACTCAATAATTGGCCTTATAAGGGAAGAATACAGTAATGTTATGATCTCTTTGTCCCTGGACGAGATACTCTTACTTATGAGGTGGGGCATGTAGAAAGCTTTCCTTACAATGGAAACAACATGGTGGTAAAAAGTCAGGTTGCTACCAGCCTGGGTGTCCAAATCCCTCACTACTGATTGTGTACTTGGGACATTGTCATTAATGTGATAATATGTGGGGACGTCACTCTCCTCAAAGGGGATGATGGTGCATTTTTGGCATTCAGCTTGAGGCCATGTTTCTGGCACCAGTCATTTGTTTGGGTGAGACCCTCTTGGGGGATGTCCACATCACTTGGGGAATTGAAGACTGCACCCAGCTTGCAGTCATCTGCAAACTTGGACAGCCATAGCCCACTGGTTTTAACCTGCACCTCAGAGAAGTATATCCTGAATAACAGAGACCCCATTACCAATCCCTGGGCTATGACTCTCATTATGGATCTACTGCTTAAGGTAGCTTCCCCTATTTTGATTAGGTGGGTTCTATCAGTGAGCCAGTTTGCTACCCATCTGGTAACATATGGATTGATGCCTAGTAGAGAGAGTTTATCTGCTATGCCCTAGTGGGGAATAGTGTTAAAGACTTTGGCCAGGTCAAGGTAGGCAGCGTGCACTGTCTTCCTCTTGTCCATGGCTTTAGTGACTGTCTCAAAGAAGTCGACCAGATTTAACAGATATGACCTCCCCTTGACAAAGCCAAACTGTGTGGGGTTGAGTGTTTGGAGGTTGCCAATTTCCCTGTTAATGAGGTCCATGATAATCTGTTCCATGGCCTTGCAGATCAGGCTAGTTAGGCTGATAAGCCTATAATTTCCTGGATCGGTGAACACTCCACCTTTGTGTAAACGGATGGCAGTGGCTGTCTTCCACTTGGCTGGGACAAAGCTGGTACTCAGGCATTGGCTGAATAGGGTGCCTAATGGTGCTGGAAATTCATGCCTGAGTTCATGTGGGATGAGGCCTGGGAGGTTATAGGGTCCCATGGAGGCTGTATTTTTTTTGTCTTTGAGAGGCAGTGATGACCTGTTCCCTAGAGATAATGGGTGGGGGTCAGGTACTGGGGATGTCCTGATTTACTGATGTTAGGGACAGAGGGGGAAAAGTTTTCACTGAATCCGTCAGCCAGTAGATTGGCTATATCTACAGCATTTATGTCCATTACCACTAGTTCTGAACAGATCTGGATGCTTCCTTTGAGATTGCGGACATATGTGAAGAAGGCCTTATGATTAGATGTGGCCAATTTGGACTCAAAGTTGGCTTTAGGGGATTTCACTAGTGCTTCTTTGCTTGTTCAAGGAAAGATGGATTCCAATTGGACACCTGCTCCATCTTGGTCCTGGACAGTAAGGGTCTTTTCTCCGACAAAAGCATAGGTCCCATCCTCTCCCACATCCTTCCACACTAACCCTCTTGATGTTTTCATTGTGTGCTCCCCTCTTTGTTTGTCTCCCCTTTTTCAAAATTTTCTACCCCCCCCTTTCTATTCTTTAATGAAATCATCAGGATGTCCACAAAGGATACCCCTATATGAAACATTATAAATGCCTTTTCTTTTTAAAAATATCATTTAATCACTGCACAGTTCACAACTTAACTTAAACATTTTAGGTGTTACTGAGCTTAACCATGCTCACCTGGAATATTAAAAAAAAGTGATATGAACCCTCAGACATTTGAGAAGCAATTTGCAATTTCCTAATGCTGAACTTTATACAACTTACATTTTTGTGAGAAATGGAAGTGTTTTCAAAAAAATAATTTGCTTTTCCTCATTCGTTACAAATGATGTTCGCTGACCACATTTGCATATTTGTGTAGTGCCACTGTTCGCAGATAACCTTAAGTCATTTGCAAAGCCCTGGACTATAAATAACAGCCATGAACAAAAGCACTAAACCTTTGTTTGTGGCTCATTAAACATGTTTTTTAGCTTCAGCAGATTCCTCTTTTTTATTACCAGCCATGATGTTATTTTTCTAGCCCTCTCCAAGGAAAACAGAACTGAGAAAGACAAAACTGCTCCAAGCAAGTACAGTAACGTGAACTGCCTAGTACTCTATTTTTGATTTTCTGTAAAAACAATAGAAATAATTTTGATACAAATGATTCTGAACAAAAACCAAAAATAATGGAGGGACAAAGTTAGGAACAATTTTTAAATATTGCTCTAATTAATTTAAAAGAGGCCACAGTGGTGCAGTAGTTAGCATTGTCACCTCACAGCAAGAGGTTCTCTGGTTCGATTCTCGGCTGGAGTGCCTACTGTGCAGAGTCTGCATGTCCTCCCTGTGGTTGAATGAATTTAAAACATGCAGGTAGGTGCATGCTTGTGTGGGTGTGCCTTCCTTGAAGGTTGGGTGCCGGGCTAGCAACTTGACACCGTAAAAATTCACTGCCAGTCATTAGCGGACCAGAGTTTCACTGTGGTGACCCTTAACCAGGAAAAGCCAAAAGACTATAATTAATTTAAAACATTAATAGAGTAACAGGTTTTGCATCCACATACATTTTTGAACAATAGGAAGAATCATGAGATTTCTCTGAGTTTTCTTGTTGCAGTTTTGTTGAGAACCTCTTCAGGGTCTTTGTGCATCTTGGCTTTCTGTTGTGTCCAACTGCTGTAAGTTCCATCTGGGTTATGTTCTAAGAGAAAACAATAGCAAGTGTACTGTACCCATAAACATCTGGGTTAGTACTACTTCCAGAAAGCAGTTTGGAACAGGTGTGACTCTTTTTGCTTGTGGTGAGAGAAGGTGCAAAGTTTAGTCTTAGATAATCTCAACTGTATTCTATATCCTTACAGCACCCAAGCTAGTTAGCTGTAGACCCTTCTTGTACTACTCTTTGTACAGCACATAATAACAGTCTGTAATTATGGATGTGCACTTTCCTATTATCTCTTCAGCCAGTTTGGTTGATATGGGCATCCTGAGGCAATGAAGCAGCTGTATTGTATTTTCTGGAAACCATCTAATTAAACAAACTGATAGACTGTGTGAGATATGTAACTACACAATGTCACTGCAGGCAAAGCTCCTACACACAAGCACTTATAATACAAAACTGATTGTTAGAAACGTACACACTACACCCACCACACATGGTATGAGCCAGACACATAAACTCAGATATTCTCATACTCTTAAATGTCATCTTTCTAAACCCCAAATGTCTCCAAGATATATCCTCTGCAACCTCAAAAGCATTCCACCAAAATACTCACCACAACACACACCTACATCTTATGGCATATCAACTTTTAAACTGATAAGGCAAACCACCCCATAATCCAATACTTTGGTCATAGGACACTCTATTGTGAGGCACATGAATGTCCCACTCACCAGTCTGTGTAAACAAGAATGATGATCCATTGCCTAGCAGCCAGAATATGCCAGATCATCCACTCTCTCAGATCATTGAAACACAGGTACCAGCATGACTCAGTCATACTCCATGTGGGGATAAACAGCCTAAGACATATCTACCTGGACATGGTGGAGCTCTCGGAATATGTGTCCCAGGCCAGTATGAGTCTAGCACTGAACAACATTCTACATTCTCCAAGGATAATGCCACAATATGAGCAGAAGTTAACTGACTTTAATAATTGGCTTAGTTTCTGGTGTCATTCAAAGGGGGTACCATATTTGTCAGTCTTGGAGGATATGGTTGACAGACCATACTGGTTTGCTAGGGATGGTCTGAACCTGTCACCTCTAAGCTTTAGAATACTGACTAAAGACTTGTCCACCACCATGGTGCCTTTATTTAGGCACTGCCAAACTAATAAACCTTCCAACATAGCAAAACCAAACCATGAAAACTAAAGGTGCTACTGCTCAATGGGAGAATGTTCCACCCCTCCCCCCCCCCAGTCTAATGTCCTCATTGGTGAAGTTGGACTGTAAAGCAGTCTCCTATGAAATAAATATAAAACACAGGACCTTAGCTAGCCCTTGAACTTTTAGGAATTATTCTAAAGTAAATGTCTTACTATTTGGTGAAACCTTGGCAAAATATCACCCCTCCAAACCCTAAGAGCACTGCTGCCTATTTGAAATTGTTCATGGAAACCCTGAAAATTATGTTAAAGGTTTTACAGAGACAGCTTACCTATCTGGAATAAGTACAGGATAAACTAAAAAAAACAAGCCATTTGGTGGAATCCCAGCATCAATAGGTTGTACAACAGAAGGAAGAAAACTATGTCAAAAATGAGGAAGTGCAATACCTAGCAAGATAAAATATTCCTCATCAATCTAAACAAGCAACTCAGGGGTCTAATCAAGTCTACCATAGCCACATTTGAAGTAAAAATATCTTTCCATGCCAAGGGCAGTAACAAGGCATTTTTCAACTAAATGTTTGCAACCTCTAAGGCAAAAACAACAATATGCTGAACTAATTGTAAATGGAGCCACCTAAACTGAGCCAGTAGATATGAAGAATCTACTGGATGACAAATTTAGTTCCAGTTTTAACCTCCTATCCCCCGCAGACAGCCCTTAGGAAATACACTCAACCATAACTCCTGCAGCTATCACTAAGGAACAAGCTCTCAATTCCCCTCAAAGGCCAAAAACACTGTGTCAATAGACCTTAATAATTTCCCAGGATTTCATTAATATAATGAAAAAAATCACCTATTGGAACCACTAAAGTCATTATTTTATTTATTTTTTTTTTTATTTTACATTTGTTAACCGGGCTAGTCCAGCTGGATACAAGTCCATTTTCAGTGGAGGCCCGAGGAGAAAAGCTCCGCTATCTACTACATGGTCACAAAAACAGTACATACAAAAATATCACAATGGTTATAAGTCAAGTATGGATATAAGTCACAAGTAAGAAAGGCAGTAGCAACAAAAGACAAACCCACCTCCATAGACAACACAAGAAACAAACAACTAAGGATAATGCTACTCAACGCCAGAAGTCTAAACCTCAATTATTTAGGGACAACCTTCACATATGCTTCTTGAAAAGCAAATCAGGACTACAAAAGTCATCAATCTGCATAAGGACAGGTCATCTACAGACCTAGGTAACTATAGACCCATATGTCTGTCTAGACTAATATGCAATGCTATGGAAATAATTACCATGGAAATGATAAGCAATGACATCAGAAACCTGTAGACATTGGATCTAACCCAGTTTGGTTTTGTCAAGTATAGGCATGTCTACTCAACCTGATGGATGAATGTGAAATGGTGCATACTGCCTATCTTGACCTGGTCAAAGTATCTGGCACAATACCCCACTTGGGCATTTAAGACAAACTCATAAAATTTGGAATAAACCCCTATGCCATCCCATGGATAGCCAGCTGGCTCATAGATAAAACCCATACCTCTCAACCTCTTAGAATAAGAAATCTAGACAAAGACCCAAAAATAGGCACAATGTTTAAACATTGGTCTTACAAACTTAGAAAGTTGATATAATAATAGAGTGTGTATTAGCATGAATTTTCTGAAGGGTATGAAGTCTGAAACTTAAATATATGTTATTATTTTCTGACTTCATTCCTCAATGATTTACTAATAATTTGCTTGAAATCAACAATATTCACGTATCACATACTTCACAAAGTCAGTGTGCCACACAGTCGCAGCCCTTAAAGCTAAATAACACACCAAATACACTAGTAATAGAAGTCTCTATTGTCAGGCATACTGATGTCCCGCTCACCAGACTGAACAAGGAGAAGGTCACTGTAAGCTGCCTGTCGGGTGCCAGGATCCGCCACATAACACAAGCACTCGGGTCACTCCAAAACAAGTACAAATAATTGTCCATGTTGGTGTGAATGACCTGAGACGTACCTCCCTGGACTACATGAAAAGAGACATAGAGGAGCTCTCTGCTCATGTAGCCCAGGCCGGTATGACGCTGACCCTGAGTAGCATATTGCCCTCACCAAGAATGATGCCACAGTATAAAGACAAAATGATCAATTTTAACAATTGTCTAAGCTATTGGTGTCATTCAAAGGGGATCCAGTATCTGTCAGCCTGGGATGACATGCTCAACAAGCCACATTGCTTTCGCTAGGGACGGCTTGCACCTGTCACCCTTAGGCTTTCGAATACTGGCTAAGGATCTTGCCACCCCCATAGTGCCTTTTTTAAGCAAGGCTCAAAAGACAAACCCACCTCCATAGACAACACAAGAAACAAACAACTAAGGATAATGCTACTCAACGCCAGAAGTCTAAACCTCAAGATGCATGCACTCGAGGCACTCCTCAGTATGGAGAAAATCGATATCTGTGCAGTAACAGAAACCTGGTTCAATGCTCCAGAGAGCACCCCAGCACTGCCAGGATATAACTCTTACCATGCTTTTCGGCCCCAGAACTCAGACCGAAATACAAAAGGTGGGAGAGTATCCATTTTCATCAAGAATACCCACACCTCCAGGTTAGTGGCACTGCACGAGGCATCGGAGACCATCCATGTGCAACTAACAGTGGGCAAAACTGCTTTTCAGTTTGTAGCTTGCTACAGATCACCCACCTTGTCTCAGGACCCCCACTCGGCATTCCTAAGAACATTGGAGAATATGAAGGTCTTCCCAAACACCATGATATTGGGTGAATTCAACTACCCAAACATTGACTGGGAAAACTACTCAAGTCCCAACTCCTTTGCCCAATGGTTCCTGGAGTTTATAAACTTAAACTCCATGGAACAACTGGTCACCACTCCCACAAGAGGGGACAACATATTGGACCTGGTCATCACCAACATGGGGGCTCAATGTTCCATTCCAGAGGTAAACCTCTCATTGGTAAGATCAAACCATAAACTAATCACACTGGACATCCACATCCCGACCCCACCCCCAGCCAAGGAAACCACTGTGAAAAATTTCTCAAAAGCAAACTTCACACTTCTCAAGACCGTGGTGGAAAGCTTCAAAGCCCCCGGGTTAATGGAAAATGCTGCCCAAACCACAGAATCCTTTACAAATGCATTCTATGAGCACCTATAGGAATGCATGGATCAAGCCATCCCAAGTAAAACCAAGACTCACTCCAAAAACAGGAGACCAGTCTGGTGGACCCCAGCCATAAATAAGCTATACAACAGAAGGAGGAAACTATTACATGATAGAGAAAAATCCCAGAAAGTGAAGGCTTACCTGACCAGTATTAGCAAGAAACTATGATCCCTCATAAAATCATCAAAGGCCAGCTTCGAAAGAAAAATCGCCAAAGACTCTAAAGATAATCACAAGGCCTTCTTTAGCTATGTCAAGAATCTGTGTGGCAACTCTCAGATCTGTTTTGAGCTGGTACAAAATGGCAAAAAATACACTGAACCCACTGACATTGCTAACATCCTGGAGGACAGGTTCAGTGCAAACTTTACCCCCCCCCAAAAGGGCCAGTGTCTATCCCAGAAGAATGTAGTCTCCCATACATCACAGACACACAGGTGAAAGCAGCCCTCTCCAAAGCAAAAAACACAGCATCAATAGGACCGGATGGTGTCCCGGGCTGCGTCTTACACGAGCTCCAAAAAGAACTGAACCCTCACATAAAGTCACTGTTCAAACTCAGCCTTACTACAGGATATGTACCCAAAGAATGGTGTACAGCAACAGTTATCCCGCTCCACAAAGGTGGCGCCACAATGGATCCAGGGAACTATCGCCCTATAAGCCTGACTAGCCTGGTCTGCAAGGCTATGGAGTGCATCATCATGGATCTCATAAACAAAGACATTGGGAACCTCCAGGCACTGGACCCTATCCAATTTGGCTTTGTTAAAGGCAGATCTTGCCTCTTAAACCTAGTTGACTTCTTTGAAACAGTTACGAAGGCCATAGATGAGGGAAAGGTAGTCAACACAGCCTACCTGGACCTCGCAAAGGCCTTCGACACAATACCCCACTCTGGCATTATAAATAAGCTTACTAGCTTGAATATCAACCCCTATGTCTAGAGATGGGTTGCAAACTGGCTCAGGGATAGAACCCACATGGTCAGAGTTGCGGGTGCCATGTCCGATTCCAAACCGGTTACAAGTGGCGTCCCACAGGGCTCAGTCATGGGACCCCTCTTGTTCAGTATATACTTCTCTGAGGTGCAGGTAAGCATGGGAGGACTGCGGCTGACCAAGTTTGCAGATGATTGCAAACTGGGAGCCATAATCGACTCTCCAGCTGACACAAGCATCCTCCAGAAGAGTCTTACGGAGATGGATACCTGGTGTCACTCAAGTTAAATTCCAAAAAGTGCAAAGTCATCCCCTTTGGGAATAACAATGGGCCCACAAACTACCTCATAGGTGGTAATCCACTAAGTACGGAAGATGTAATTAGGGATCTGAGGACCCAAGTAGATAGTAACCTCTCCTTTGATAATCACACTGCCAAAGTGGTTAGAAAAACCTTCTATATAGCCCACCTAATCATGAAAGGGTTCACATCTAGATCAAGAGAGGTCATTGTGCCCCTCTACTCATTGCTCATCAGGCCCATAATTGAGTACAATGCCCCATTGGAGATGTACCTTACCCAACACCTGCAACAGCTAGAGAGACCCCAAAAGTACCTCACCAAGAGGATCGTGGGTCTCAAACAGATGCCCTATGCAGCTTGACTAAAGAAACTCTAGCTCTACTCAGTTGCTTACTGCCTACTCAGAGGCAATCTCTGCCTGATGTACAAGGCCATGTCTAACCCAGAATTAATGGACATGCTCCACCTCAAGAAATCCAAATCCCTTAGAGCTACACGTTCCAGGGATTTAAACCTCAGCACAACAATAAATAAGACATGCTGGAGGGATAGATTCGTATCCCAGAGGCTTCCATCACTCTGGAATAGAATCCCAATCCATGTTAGGCAGAGCCCCTCATTGACCCTCTTCAAAAGAAATATTGATGAGTGGATGGGAAATCGTAAATTTACACCTGGGATCACTTCTATTGCCCTGCTGGACAGAAGCTCAGGAATCTAATCTAAAAGGGAGGTGAAAGTCAACACATTCTGGCTAGGCTTATAAATGCCCAAGGGCAGATAGCCTAGTACCTACCTATGAACCTATGAACCTATGAACCACAATTTTATAAGAAACAGACCAAAAATATGAGGTAAAAATCTGGACATTCTGCAAAAAATCTGTACAGCTGAGAGGTATGATAGGACCCACAAGGTTTGGCTAGAGGAGTCTACCTCCACAAAGAGGCCAGTCACTGGAAGAGTTCTTCAAGAAATAGTATTGGGGATGCTCCTTTTTGACATCTACTTCTTGAAATCAAGGCTGATGTGAACAGCCTCTGGCAGACAAAATGTGTAGATCAATGTGTAGATCATTGCAAACTAGGCATAATCACAGAATCCCCCACGATACAAATACCTTCCAAGAAAGCCTTAGACAGTCTAACTGGTGGTATAACCATGTGTAAAACTAAATGCCAAGAAATGCATAATAGTATCCTTTGGGAAGATGGCTACCCATGGAAAGTACCACATTGATAATTCACCCCTAACAGTTGGCTCTGTGGTTAGGGATTTCAGAATACATGTAGACAATAACATGGCCTTTGAGCAACAAGTGTCTATGATAGTAAGGAAATTGTGCTATATTACACAGCTTATAAGCAAAGGTATGGCATCTAGGACCAATGATATTATAGCTCCATAATATTCATTCCTTATCAGACCAATTATTGAGTACAATTACCCCTTTGATATATACCTAATGAAGCATATTTAACAACTTGAGCTTCCACAGAAGTTCCTCAAAAAAAGAATAGATAGCCTAAACAATATTTCCTACACAGTTTGCCTCAGAAACCTTTGAACTTGGTTTCTGACAGATTGCTGAGAGGTGATCTATGCTTGGTCTAGAAACAGATCAAATCAAGTACTAGGTGACATAGGCAGCTGTCTTGGGCTCAGTGCTGGCAGGAGGACCTGTCTAGGACATTAATTTAATTAAAAAATTAAATGTAATTACATTTTTTTGTATTTAATATTGCTGTGTGCCTGCTGATTTGAGACCTTCCAGTTCTTTTCTAGCCAATGAGGCAGCATGCAAGATCTTCCAGGTCTTGTTCCAGCCAATGAGATGGACCTGGCAAGATTTTGGTTGCCTGGCATCCCAAACAGAATACATCCAGCCAACCAGCATTACTCGGCATGGATTTAACCTGAATAGCAGCAATTTCTTCAGGTAGTGTGTGTGGAATTTATTAACCAGAATGGACATGGGCATGATTTTAACCCAAACAGCAGCAGTTTTAAAACCCATGGATTAAACCCAAACAGCAACAATTTTCAAACCACAGATTAAACCCAAAGAGCTGCATTTTTTAAAATGTACTATAAATCAAATGCGTGTGTGTGTGTGTGTGTGTGTGTGTGTGTGTGTGTGTGTGTGTGTGTGTGTGTGTGTGTGTGTGTGTGTGTGTGTGTGTGTGTGTGTGTGTGTGTGTGTGTGTGTGTGTGTGTGAGAGAGAGAGAGAGAGAGAGAGAGAGAGAGAGAGAGATGTCCTCCTTAACAAAGCAGTTTAGTTAATTAAGTCAGTTACTGAGGCTCAAACCCTATACCTTAACTACAGATGACAGGATTCTTAATCCTTTGACCCAAACCCCTAGACCTTCTGATAAATCACTGAAAATTACTGTCAGTCAGTCAATGTTACTCATTAGATTTGATTGAAATTATCTGAAATGGGTAAATTTGTCATTATAAGTTCATACATTTTGTTTCACCTCATACTGGAAATAATGTTCAAAGTAAAATGCCCTCTATCATATGCTATTGTTTTAAACAAGAAATGCTACTGTCTTAAACAAAAAATAAATTTAAAACTATAAAGGTGAATCAAAGAACATATTAATTTATGTGTGGTCCTAAAAATGTATGTAGGGGACCCAAGGTTTGAAAATAGTCTGGGGACCAGGGCACACTTAATCAGCTACTGTCCAGGTATACATTCAATGACTGTGAGTTCCACTGCATTTTCAATGAATATGAGCTTCAATGGAAGAGAATTTACTGGTGCTGATGCTAAATCTGTTTTCAATGTGCAAACGTTTTGCTTAATAAATGAGCATCAGTGACGTGAAAGTAGTGTTAGTGGTATGATAGATGGCACACTTGCCTTTGATGCAGAATGATGTGAGTTCTATTCCCATACCAGGTAGCTGGATTGCTGACACTACAGTGCAGCATGGAGGGTTTTCATCTGAAGGGTGTGTGTCATCCTTCAGGTGAGATGTTAAACGGAGGATCCATTTACCTGAAGTGATTGTAGCTCAAGTGAATGTAAAATGTCCCATGACACATACTGAAAAGTGTAGGGATCCTTTATTAAATGCATTATTTACATACTATACCTTTTGTTATAATTATTTACAATTTTTGCAATAATTTATCATCATTTACATGGCTTTATGCAAATGTCTATTTCTCTTCATATGCATTCATTTTGTGACCCCCATCCATTTTCCCATAACCAAAATCTTACTTTTTTCACTACTTCTGCAAATATCCATTTCCCATTGAACTTAATCTCATTCAGTTGTTCATTCCATATTATCCATATAATATAAAACATCCTTTCATCAATTTCTTTATGTCTTCCCTTCCTTTATCTTTATAATATCTATATTCCATCATGTCCATATCTACATATTCCACTTTTGTAATTCCTTCCAAAATATTATCTTCACATATCTTTCACATAGTTTCTTCATCCTTTTACAGTCTAAAAAATATGTTCTACTGTTTCACCTTCTCCACAATCATTACATACTCTTTTTTTCTATATTTTGTATGGCATATTTGCTTTTACTGGCAATTTTTATTGCTACTCTCCATAAGAATCATTACATTCTACATATTTTCTGCACCATTCTATTCTAACTTTTATCACTTTGACTTTGTTGGAATCATGAACACATTTACTAAGTATGCATTTTTCCAGTAACAGAGTTTACTAAATACACCTTATTTCTGCATGATAATTTATAAGTCTTCCAAACTGAATGTATATTTCTTAATTTGATTATTATATTCTTCCCATTGTTATTTTTTACCATTTCATCCCCAAATGTTATACCTAATGTTTTGACTTTCTTCCTGTTAAACTGAATATTCCCTATCTTACCTTCATCTCCTAATCCTTTACTGTGAACAATATTTATCCCCATACATATGGCCTCCAGGTACTCATTTAGATGCTTAATATCTATCTTCATCCATTCTTTATTCTTTGTCACTAATATTATATCATCTGCATATGAAAATATTATTGGTACTTTAATTCCTTCTATTGTCTTGCATTCTGCTGTTTTAAATACAGTTTTCATTTTACTAATAACTGCATTCATAACTAATGCAAATAAAATGCTACTCACAGGACCATCCTGTTTATACCACTTTTTATATCTATTTCTTGACTTAGCCACCCATTCACTAACACTTTTACTTTA